>NC_089502.1:51917128-51997128 GCF_036850765.1 Saccopteryx bilineata
GCTCTGAGAATACTCAGCAAGATGCAAGAAGACACCAATAGGCAACTTAATGAGCTCAGAAAAAAAATTAATGAACAGAACGAATACCTCACCAAAGAGATCCAATCTTTATTTTTCTTCTTTTGTATTTTTCTGAAGCTGGAAACGGGGAGAGACAGCCAGACAGACTCCCGCTTGCGCCTGACTGGGATTCACCCGGCACACCCACCAGGGGTGACGCTCTGCCCACTAGGGGGTGATGCTCTGCCCCTCTGGGGTGTCGCTCTGCCGCGACCAGAGCCACTCTAGCGCCTGACGCAGAGGCCAAGGAGCCATCCCCAGCGCCCGGGCCATCTTTGCTCCAATGGAGCCTTGGCTGCGGGAGGGGAAGAGAGAGACAGAGAGGAAGGAGGGGGGGTGGAGAAGCAAATGGGCTCTTCCCCCATGTGCCCTGGCCGGGAATCGAACCCGGTTCCCCCGCACACCAGGCCAACGCTCCACCGCTGAGCCAACCGGACAGGGCCGAGATCCAATCTTTAAAAACAGAGATGAACTAAATAATGACTAAGGTGGCAAGTTCAGCTAATAGAACAAGCCTGATAGAGAAAAAAGTTAGTGACATTGAAGAAAGGCCACTACAGATGCTACAGAGAGAAGAACAGAGAGGTTCCCAAATTAAAAAAAAAAAACAACAACAAAACACAACTGGGAGGGCTCTACAAGAATTGTCTGACTCCATCAGAAAGAGCAATATAAGAATAATGGGTATATCAGAAGAAGAAGAGAGGGATAAGAGAATGAAGTGCCTATTCAAACAAATAATTAATGAGAATGTCTAAGCCATGAAAAGAGCTAGAGCTTCGAAGCCAAGAAACAAACAGAACAGAACACCAAGTTACCACAACTCAAACAGACCTACTCCAAGGCAAATTGTAATAAAATTATCAAAAACAAATAACAAAGAAAGAATCCTCAAGGCAGCTAGGGCAAAGAAGACCATAACATAAAGAAAAGCTCATTAGGTTATCATCAGACTTCTCAACGGAAACTCTACAAGCCAGAAGAGATTGGATCCAAACATTCAAAATACTGAAAGAAAGGAATTACCAGCCAAGAATACTATATCCATCAAAGTTATCCTTCAAATATGAAAAACAAATAAAATATTTCTAGACTTACAGAAGCTGAAGGAATTTATCACCAGAAAACCCCACTGCAGCACATACTCAAGGAGGTTATTTGACCAGACACAAAGAATGAGACAAATCAAAACTACAAGTAAAAACTCCAACAAGGTCACAATAAAAACAAGGATAATCTGTGACAATGACAACATAAAAGAGGAAAAGATAAAGATCTGCAGTAGCAAAGCCAGATAGAGTGCAGAAGCACTCATATGACAAAATACCTTTCTACATATGAACATATTTTTTCTTAATCTAATGGTAACCACCAATGAAAAAGCCACTACTGAATCACACAGCTTAAAAAGAAAAAACAAGAAAAAGAAGTATGGGATACCACCAAACAAAAACAACTGATAGGAACAAAAAAGAGAAGAACCAAACAAACAAAACACAGCAAAAAATGAAACATAAAATGGAGAAAACAAAACATAAAATGGAGATAGGAAATCAAAACATAAAATGGAGATAGGAAATCCTCAAATGTCAATAATTATTCTAAGTGTAAATGGGCTGAACTCACCAATAAAGGGCACAGAGTAGCAGAATGGATCAAAAAAGCAAAACCCAACCATATGTTGCCTTCAAGAGACAAATCTGAGCTGCAAGTACAAAAGTATATTCAAAGTGAAAGGTTGGAAATCAATTCTCCAAGCAAATAATATCTAAAGGAAAGCAAGTGTAGCCATATTCATATCTGACAATGCTAACTTCAAGACAACAATAAAAATTGATTATATCAGTAAGACAGACCACTTCTTAATATATATGCAACAAACCAGGGAACACCAAAATATATAAAATATCTAAAAATAGAAGCAGAAAAAAAAACAATCATACCTGGAAATTTGACACAACATTGATGTCATTATATATTATATAGATTATCCAAACAGTATATTAAAAAAATATTGGCCTTAAATGACACTTTGGACCAAATAGATATAATAAACATTTATGGGACATTTCATCCCAAAACATTAGATAATACATTCTTCTGCACTGTGCATGGAACATTCTCAAGAATAGACCATATGTTGGGCCACAAAACTAATATCATCAAATTCAGAAATATTAAAATTATACCAAGCATATTTTTTGATCATAAGGTTTTGAAACTAGAATTTAACTACAAAAGGAAATAAAAATCTCAAAAAATGTGAAAATTAAACAACATACTTCTAAAAAAATGACTGAGTCAAAGAAGAAATAAAAGCAGAGTTTAAAAGATAAATATAGACAAATAAAAATGGCAACATGACATATGAAAATTTCTGGGCTGCAGAAAAAGCAGTAATATGAGGGCAGTTTATATCAATCAGGCATATATAAAGAACCAAGAGAGATCCCAAGTAAAAAACATAACTTCACACTTTACAGAACTAGGAAAAGAAGAAGAAAGGCAATCCAAAGTCAGTGGAAGAAAAGAAGTAGTAAAAATTAAAGCAGAACTGAATGAAAGAGAAAACAAAAAAAATGTATAGAAAAAAATTAAACAACAAAGATCTGGTTCTTAGAAAAGTTCAATAAAATTGACAAACCACTGGCTAGACTAAAGAAAAAAGAGGAAGGACTCATATAAACAAAATCCAAAATGAAAGAGGAGAAATTACCATAGACATCATAGATCTACAAAAGATCATAGTAGAATATTAAGAAAGACTATATGCCACCAAATTCAACAACTTAGTGGAAATGGTTAAGTTCCTAGAACTATACAATTTTCCTAGACTGAGCCATGAAAAAGTGGAAAACCTAAATAGACCTATAAACAGGGAGGATATAGAAACAACTATCAAAAACCTCCCCAAAAAACAAACATCCATGGCCAAATGGTTACACTAGTGAATTCTACCAAATATTCAAAGAAGATTTGGTACCTATCCTTCTCAACATCTTCCAAAACATAGAAGAAGCAGTACTGCTGACACATTTTATGAGGCCAACATAACGCTCATACCCAAACCTGGCAAGAACAACACAAACAAAGAAAACTATAGACCAATAATTCTAATGAATAGAGATAAAAAATCCTAAACAAAATGCTAGCAAATTTAATAAAACAACACATTAAAAAATAATCTATCATGATCAAGTGGGATTCATTTTAGAAGCACACAGATGGTTCAACATACGGAAATCAATCTATGTAATACACCACATCAACAAAACAAAGAACAAAAACCATGATCTCATCAATAGATGCAGAAAAGGCATTTGATAAGATACAACATTCCTTTATATTTAAAACACTCAATAAAATTGGAATAGAAGGGAAGTACCTCAACATAATAAAGGCCATATATGACAAATCATCATATAATATCACTCCAAATAATGAAAAAAAACAAGGCTTTTCTTCTAAAATCAGGAATGAGACAAGGCTGCCCTCTCTCTTCACTCTTATTCAACATAATTCTGAAAGTTTTAGCTAGAGTGATCAGGCAAGAGAAAGAAGTAAAAGGCATTCATTTTGGGAAAGAAGAAGTAAAAGGTATCACTTTTACAAATGACATGATCCTGTATGATATATAGAAAACTCCAAAAACTCCACCAAAAAACTATTAAAAACAATAAACCAATAAGGTAAAGTCACAGGATACAAAATCATTATACACAAGTCTACTGTTTTTTTATGTGTCAAAAACAAAACTTCAGAAAATTAACTCAAATAAACAATTCCTTTTATAATTGCAACACAAAATAAAATAAAATATCTAGGAATGAACTTAACAAAGGATATGAAGGATCTATATACTGAAAACTACAAAACATCATTGCAAGAAATTAAAAAAGACACAATAAAATAGAAAAAAAATCCCACGTTCATAGACTGGATGAATCAACATAGTTAAAATGGTCATATTACCCAAAGTAATATAAAAATGTAATGCAATCCTCATCAAAATGTCAATGTCATTTTTTTAAAAAATAGAATAAAAAATTATCAGGTTTGTATGGAACCATAAAAAAACCCAAATAGCCAAAGAACTCCTGAGGAAAAAGAATGAAGCTGAATCTATTATATACACTACCTGACTTCAAATTATACTATGTAGCCACAATTATCAAAATAGCTTGGTACTGGTGGAAAAACAGACATACAGACCAATGGAACAGAATTGACAGCCCCAAAATAAAACCACATGTATATGGCCAAATCATCTTGGACAAAAGTGTCAAAAATATACAATGGGTATAAGAAAGCCTCTTCAAAAAAATGGTGCTGGGAAAATTGGAAAGCCACATGCAAAAGAATGAAACTTGACTATAATTTGTCCCCATGCACAAAAATTAATTCAAAAATGGATCAAAGATCTAAATATATGACCTGAAACTATAAATTGCATAGAAGAAAACATAGGTGCTAAGCTCATGGACCTTGCCATAAATAACAATTTATGAACTTGACCCCAAAGGCAAGGAAAAAATAAATGAATAGAACTATATCAAACTGAAAAGCTTCTGCACAGCAAAAGAAACTGACAACATAACAAATAGTGAGTCAACTAAATGGGAGATGATATTTGCAATGAAGAGCTAGCTCCGATAAGGGGTTAATATCCAAAATATATAAATAACTCACAAAGCTCAACATCAAACAAGCAAACAATCCAATTAAAAAATCGGAGAGGACCTGATCAGACACTTTTCCCAAGAGGATAGACAAATGGCCAACAAATATGTGAAAATATGCTCATCTTCACTAGCTACTCAAGAAATGTAAATCAAAAGTACAATTACATAGCAATTCACACATGTTAGATTGGTTATTATCAACAAGACAGGTAATAACAAGTTTTGAAGAGGTTGTGGAAGAAAAAGAATCCTCATTCACTGCTGGTAGGAATGCAAATTAGTACAACCATTACAGAAAAAAGCTTGGTGATTCCTCAAAAAATTAAGAATAGAACTACCATATGACCCAGCAATCCTTCTACTAGGTATCTACCCCCAAAACTAAAAAAACATTGATACGTAAAGACACATGCAGCCCCATATACATCACAACATTATTCACAGTGAACAAGACATGGAAACAAGCAAAGTGTCCCTCGATAGAGGACTAGATAAAGAAGATGTGGTACATATATGCAATGGAATACTACTCAGCCATAAGAAATGATGACATAGTTACATGGATGGAGCTTGAGAATGTTATACTGAGTGAACTAAGTAATTCAGAAAAAGCTAAGAATTGCATGATTTCACACACAGGTGCGATATAAAACTGAGACTTATGGACATAGATAAAAGTGAAGTGGTTATGGAGGAAGGAGAATGTCAAGGAGGGGGAAGAGGGCTTGAGTGAACAGGGAAGGGGGAGAGGTTGGGAAGATGGGTGTAAAGAGTGACAAATACAAGGTGTTGGGAAATGATTTGACTTTGGGTGATGGGTACACAACATAATCAATGGTTCAAATGCTATAGAAATATTTACCTGCAATCTATGTACTCTCACTCTCATTGATCAATGTAATGGTGTTAAATAAAAAAATAAAATTAAAAATTAAAAAATGAACTACTGCAATTCTCAAAATTTCATAATCAATTGGCTTTTTTGGGGCTCTTAGTACTTCTCAAATAATAAGATTTACCATTTATTGATAATTTTTTATGTACTAAGTACTTTAAATGCATTAATGTTAATGCTGAAGTAAACAGTGCATTGTGGCCATTATTACTTCCATTTTACCTGTGGGACATTACATTCAAGGGTTGTTAAATAACTTTCCTATAATTGTAGACCTATTATTTATTCCAGCCAAATATTTGGGCACATGCAGGTATCTGTCTCACTACCTCTCTTGCTTTCACTTAAAAAGAAAACAAATTTTACATTTAATTAATTTGAATCACATTTTTTTTTCACTCTGGTATTGAAAATAAGGGAATACATAATAGAAAAATATAGTCTAACAGATTATATGTCATGATGCTTTTACAAATGGCTTGAAAATGTTGTCAATCATATCACAGTGGATAGAGAATGACAGGATTATGAAGAACATGTTTTAGTGTTACTACAGTTTACGACTTTAATAACAAAATTTAAAAGAAAAACAATGTAAACTATTTCACAGTTTTCAAAGTACTAGGTGTGCAGTGTTGCTTAAATTCAAGTAATTTGCTTTCACTTAAGCAAAATATGTGGACACCCTACCTCTAACAAGGCATAATTTAGGGCACCAATCCTCTAATCAACCTAATATCCAGCTCTCTGTCCTTTGATTATTTACTCCACTGGCAGAAAATTTCATTAACCCCCTCCTGTGTAATAATTTTCTCTGCCACATGTTCAGGAAAAAAATATGTTTTAGCAATATAATTATGTGGCCATGGTAAGTGACAAGTGCTTTCTAAAATTCACCAAGTAGATGAACTCTGGCACCTGACCTATTTGAGCTAACTTTAAAATAATGATATTCTCTTTTAGTTCATTTGCATGGGAGATTTAGAACTTTAGCTTTTCAAAAAAATGGGTGATACTTAAGGACTTGGCATATCAGGTCACTAATGACATTTGTGTTTATGCTGTGTTGAGAATAACAAGAAATTCGTCAGGAGTATAGTGCAAAATCCAAGCATCCAGTGCCCGAGTCTCTCTGCATTACTGATTTTATCTGAAGGATTCAGCAGTTCTCCCTATAATTGGCTCATGTCCTTACCAACTGAAGAGTTTAACTGCCTCCGCAGGGTTGAAAACAATTACTGGAGGTTTTTCAATGTAAGCAGACATTGGAGGGGAAATTACCCAGTGATTTGGGGCTTAGTGGAGACAGGCCAAAGGTAGGTGTCCTGTGGGATGGCTGTCGCCCACAGAAGAATGTCATTGTAAGCTTACCTAACTACTAGGGGCTTTCACAAGAATTTTTAAGCTACCTAATCTCTGAATGTGGCATGTAGACAGATATATTTACAGGTGATATTCTGGCTGTTTCCATTTCAAAATAAGGCAAAGCGTAAAATGGTCAAAGAGACAAAGTGTTTTCTAAACATGCTTAGATGCTCTAAATTCTAGTCGTCCAGACTGCTAAGCAAAATAGAGACCATTCTTTCATTAATCCATTCAATTGAATACCTGTTAGTAAGGGATATTATGAAAGGTGCTGAAGACACAACAAAAAAAAGGACATGCAGTTTTGTTTTGTTTTTTCCCTCAAATTACTGAGAATTATGTAGGGGAACAAGAATAAACAGATTAAATGCAATGTGTGCCAGTAAAGATGGGTACAAGTTCATGTGGCAATACCAAGGAAAGTAGGCATACAACATACTCTAGGCATGGTTTGTAAAGATTTTCTGATAGAGGACCCTTGAGCTAAGGTTTAGAAGATCAGTAGTTTGCCAATCTGTTGAGTAAGGAAGTAGTGTATTCTAAGTAGAGAAAATAGCAAGTGCTGGCTCAGAGATGTACGAACAATGAGTTCAAGGTGACACACACAAAACCATACAATGATAGAAACTACATCTTAAAAAACAAATCACGAAAATTAGCTTTCTTTGTTCTTATCTTCTATTTACCCTAAAAGTCAAATGACTAACAATAGCAGTTAATTGAGGGGTCTGAGTAATTAAGGGTTTAACCGAACAACAATGAATTTAGCAGGGGATGTGGAGGGGTCAATCTAACTACAGTACATAAAATATGGTCCAGGTTTTTTTCTTCTTATTTAAAAAACTTGCAACAGACATGTGTCAGGTTGCACAACAATAGGCCTGATGCATTTTTTTTTACTCTTTTTATCATCATGTATGCTTGTCAGCAATTTGAATTCACCACAGAGATTGTTAAAGTGGATTGATCTGCCGGGCTACTTTCAAACAATTAATAAATACCTCCTCAACCATGCCCATTAAAAAAAAAAAAGAAGTTATAAGGCAGCTTAGTAGTTCACAAAGATGCATATAATACATTAAGATATAAAAAAAATTGAAAATAAGTGAGAAATGAGGCAAAAAGAAGATAAAAGCAATACAGCAGAAGATAGTTAAGCATGTCAAATTAGCCAGAAAAAAACACGAATGAAGCCTGTAAAGTAGAAAAGGTGGTCCACAATTTTGGCTATCTAGAATGTAACATAGACAAAGAGACAATTACACTATTCACAGTATATACTGTGCCTGAGCAAATCCTTACTTGTTCAGTAGAGGAACTTTGAAACCTTGTTCAGCAGAAACACCACTTGTCTTATCCTGTATGGTTCCTGTGGCAAGAAACTGCACACTAAGTTTATCAAACAAACATATCAGCACCATGGACAAATACACAAATAGCTTAAATTTCCAATGGGTTTGAGACCATCTCAAACTTTTTTTTCACCTGACCTGTGGTGGTGCAGAGGCTAAAAGCATTGACCTGGAATGCTGAGTCACTGGTTCAAAACCCTGGGCTTGCCTGGTCAAGGCACATATGGGAGCTGATGCTTCCTGTTCCTTCTCCCTTCTCTCTCTCTCTCTCTCTCTCTCTCTCTCTCTCTCCTCTCTAAAATAAATTAAAGAAAAAAACATCTTTTTTTTTAAGTGTTCTAAGTAGGTCATTCTTTCTACTTATGTTGTGGGTCTAGCCACACTTTTGTTTCATGAATTTTGTGAATTTCTGAGACCTTTCAGTGAGGAAAATTGATTACCATGATCTCAAAATGTTATTCTTCTAGCAACATATGTCAATAATTTCAGTGCCTTGAAATACTGCCTGTGAGATGACCTGTCTCTCTCTTATCATCTACCAACTAACAGCCTTCCTACAATTGTAACTCCAGATTTACTGTGTGTGATTATGTTGTAAAACAGAAAAGGATAAAAGATACTTATGTGATGTGATACTTGTCCATTACCCGGGCATTTTTCTGTAGAATGGAAAGTAATTTAAGTTGAAGAATAAGACAGATGGTGTATGAAGCAATTCTGTTGTTGGTTTCAGCCATAGAAAATAGCATCTGATCAGTATCAGGTACCTAAGTTGTTAATTCCTATGACAAGTGGAGAGAAGTAGCTGGATTGCAGAGAATGAAGTTACATCAATATAGCACAAAAGCACATCTTCAGTTCAGCAATCACAATATGTTATAAGAACACTATCTCCACTGAAGACAAGGTGATTCGTAAAATCAAATTTATTACCTAAAAGCTCCCCCCCTTTTAAGGGTTCTGTCTATTTGATAAAAAGATTTTGAGTCAATGGTGAAGGAATATCTATCAATGAACTCCAGCACCATACAAGGCAAGCTTCAGGCAAAAATCAAAGTGTCACAAATAAAAATCTTATATTAAAATAAGGGAATTTTACTTGTCAACTTTTTTTCTGTGGTTTTTGTGGAAGAAATGATCATATGGCCAAGGAATCTTAGGAAATCTTTATTTGTGAAAATGATAAAAACTTAGATAATTAAGGGATAATTTTTTTTTTGTATTTTTCTGAAGCTGGAAACGGGGATAGACAGTCAGACAGACTATTGCATGTGCCCGACCAGGATCCACCCAGCACGCCCACCAGGGGGCAACGCTCTGCCCACCAGGGGGCGATGCTCTGCCCCTCTGGGGCATCGCTATGTCGCGACCAGAGCCACTCTAGCGCCTGGGGCAGAGGCCAAGGAGCCATCCCCAGCGCCTGGGCCATCTTTGCTCCAATGGAGCCTCGCTGCAGGAGGGGAAGAGAGAGACAGAGAGGAAGGAGAGGGGGAGGGGTGGAGAAGCAGATGGGCGCCTCTCCTGTGTGCCCTGGCCAGAAATCGAACCCGGGACTTCTGCACGCCAGGCCGATGCTCTACCACTGAGCCAACCGGCCAGGGCCTAAGGGATAAAATTGGAATTCATAAAACAGAGACAGATATTTGTGTCCTGAGATTTAAAACTTATTATGGTTTTATATGTGGAGGTAAGATTTTAAAAAATGTAAGAACAAGCACATTGCCGGCTGCAGTAACCCCAAAATTTTTTGTAGCCATGGTGAATGTGCTTCATTTAGAAGAGATCCCAAGTAATATTTTTCAGTTATATAATTTTTTTTGACTGGACAGCACAGTTGTAATATTCTGAAAATGCCTCCTTATCGTGTTTTAAATAGAAAACAATTTCTAAATATTCTTTTGAACAACTGCTATGTTTCTGTGTCTAAGAAAACATTAAATATTAGATTTTAAAGATGACTCTCTTCTATACAGAAAGGAGATAGTACAGTGAGTAAAAGATAAGCACCAATCTAGCCCAAACTCATAATTCTCAAAGTAATTATTCTGATAGTTGTTTAAGGCAATGGAGATATTTCCAGCTGGTAATTTATTTAAAAAAAAATTCTAAAAAGGGTATAAGAGTTTTTCATCCATGAGCTATTCTATATTCTATAACCTCCCTGGTAGCAAGTTGTTGCATGCTTAGCAAAGTAACCCTGTCATATGCATTCATTTTTGGAGCATTCTTTGGATTCAAGCTAAAGGGTTCTTAAATTGGCCTCTGCCTTAAGCATCTGAACACCTTGGGGGAGCTATTATTGCCTATGTTGATATTGTTGTGTTTTTTTTATTTATTCATTTTAGAGAGGAGAGAGGGAGAGAGAGAGAGAGACAGAGAGAGGAGAGAGAGAGAAGGGGGGAGGAGCTGGAAGCATCAACTCCCATATGTGCCTTGACCAGGCAAGCCCAGGGTTTTGAACCGGCGACCTCAGCATTTCCAGGTCGACGCTTTATACACTGCGCCACCACAGGTCAGGCCTATGTTGATATTGAATAATAATTTTAACTACTGCTCTTAAACATAAATTCTAGTTCTAATATGAATTGCAGATATATTCTGTTTTTTTTTAATGTAACAGATGAATAAATTTCCTGCTGTGACTCATAACCTTTTGACTTATGTTAACAACATTGAGGCAGGCTGACATTAGGTAAACTGAGATGCCTGTCTTGTTTCAGTATCATTGTGAAAGCAACCAGGTTGTCTAGGGGAAAAATAGTTGAGAGCAGATGGGCTATTCAGAAACCTCATGATCTTTCCTCTCAAAAGGTTCCCTTGAGACAGAGGATAAAAGTCATGCAGAAGGAAACAAGAGTCATAATGAATGAAATACAATGTCCTATTTCTGGTTAGGAAGAGTGTTATTTTTGTGAAATTGATGTATTGCCAACAACTATAGTCTTGGTAATGAGTCGTGTAATATGAATATTGATTTAGAGTCTAATAATTTAATTTGCTTTCACCAGTTGACACAAATTTTCCTCCATGTAATCTTTGCTATAACAGAGTAGGACTTAGACTTCCAGCCTAGCACAAAGCTCCCTTAGCCTAATAACATATTTAGTTCCTTACATTCCTTTTAGTTTGAAATTTACCATCTTATTTCACAACTTCTAAATGCAGTGTCAGGCCAAACTATTCCTGAATAATCTCTTTCACTGAATAAAATTCTTCCCCATAAACATTTGGGGAATTTCCTTTAGAGGCCACTAGAAGGCAGCTCATGCATAATAAAGTCCCTGCTGAACTGTAGAATAGCTACCAAATTGCTCAGGTGTCTCAAGGAATTACTTCTTTACAGAACTGCTCAAGTCTTTCTAGAGCTACACTAGGGCCACAGATTTTTGAAGTATTGTACATATGACACTATTTTAAACTTCCCTTTGTGCACCCTAAAGTAGGGTTCAGCATTCTTTTTTCTAATTCTTTCTAAAGTGACTTTGTAGTAGGTAAGTATTTGAGTTCAGCATTCACTCCTAGCAATGTCTCAACTCACATAACCTGAGCTTAAGTCTTACAGTACCTTTGCACAACTTCTCCCGCAACTTTAATGGAAAAATAACACATCTGGGCTAAAGTTTTTTGAAATCAGAGACTGGGTGTGTAATTTTGGAGTTTTCCTTGTATGTGGAAGTAAATAGCTCCATCTCCACCCACTGACACAAGCCAAAAACTTAGAAATCATCCTTAAAACATACTCAATCCATCACCTCATTTCACCATCAATTCCCATCAGTTTACTTTCCAAACAATGCTTTATTCTGTCAACTTTTTCTGTTTCTGCCTCCAGCACCCTTGTCTGAAGAACTTTCATCAGAAAACATATCCGCATCATCTTAAGTTTACTACCTGAGTCCACATTTCTCCATCACAATTTGTCTCCCAAACTGCAACCAGAGTGATATTTTAGAAACGCAAATGGTGGTCCTGGCCTGTTGGCTCAGTGGTAGAGCGTCGGCCTGGCGTGCAGGAGTCCCAGGTTCGATTCCCAGCCAGGGCACACAGGAGAGGTGCCCATCTGCTTCTCCACCCCTTCCCCTCTCCTTCCTCTCTGTTTCTCTCTTCCCCTCCCGTAGCCAAGGCTCCACTGGAGCAAAGTTTGCCCGGGCACTGAGGATGGCTCTGTGGCCTCTGCCTCAGGCGCTAGAATGGCTTTGGTTGCAACAGAGCGATGCCCCAGATGGGCAGAGAATCGCCCTCTGGTGGGCATGCCAGGTGGATCCCGGTCGGGCGTATGCAGGAGTCTGTCTGACTGCCTCCCTGTTTCCAACTTCAGAAAAATACAAAAAAAAAAAAAAAAAGAAACGCAAATGGTTAATGACTTTCAGTTGGTTTTAGAATGAAAACCAAATCACTTAGCCTGGTTTGAGAAGGTACTGAAAGACCCTGTCTAGCTCTCCAGCCTAATCTTCTTTTCTCCCCATGGTTCTCTGTGCTTCAGCATCATAAGGTTTTTATCAGTACTCATACGCTTTAAGCTCTCTTATGTCTCAGGGTGTTTGCACATGCTCCTTTTTTCTGCCTAGATTGCAATTCTGTACACTTCCTCTATTTTATCTGCTTAATTTCTCCTCAACATTCAATTTTTTTTTTCTGAAATGTCAATTCTTTGGGAAAATTTATCTTGAATCTCTTTCCCCAGAAGAAAATATTATGTCCCTTGGTATAGCTCCCAGTAGTTTTCATTGTATTTAGCCCAGTTTTTAATTACATATGTGTATACATTTTTAGACTGAATGTAAGTTTGAGACATGAGCTATGTTTTAGTCATCATTTTATGCCTAAAGATAAATAATAAGTACTCAGTGGGGATACATTAAATGTATGAAAAAACAAATGAATGAACAACAAATGCTGCTGCCCAAAAGGAGGCCTTAGGTTCTCTGTGTTAATCTGTATGGGATTATAAATAAAATAAAAGACAAATGTGTGGCATATAAACATTTCCAATAAGTTCTCTAAGAGAAATAGATTTTTACAACAGAAAAGAAAAGTGTTATTGTGGTCATTCTTCTTATTATTTATTATATTATAACAAATGAAAGTATGCATGGAGGTAGAAAACAGGTTTGCCCTATTTAGGGAATAGTAAAGTGTCAGGCAGAATATTGTTAATGTGTGAAAGTAAAACACAAAGCTAGTTGATTAAAAAAACCACAAAACTAGTTGAGTGCAAATTTTAAATATCATTAGTTAGAGGGAACATAACTCACTGAAAGCCAGCTACCATGTGTAAGCCAGTAACAACTCCAACAAATATGGCAATGGATTGCACTAGAAATAGAGAAGAAATAGTTTGAATTTGTCTGCTTTAAAATATGGTCATTTACTCATGATAGCCAAATACTGAAAACAGCCCAGGTGTCCATCAATAGGAGAATGATGTATGTATACAATAGAGTAGCAAACCATTCAGTAATAAAATGAACAAATTATTGATGCCAAAGATATTTGACAAAATTCAACAGACTTTCATGAGAAAAACATCCAATTAACTAGAAATATAAGGAAACTATTTCAACATACTAAAAATCCATATATAAAAAGTCCACAGTTAACTACATATTCAATGGTGAAAGACTTGAAACATTTCCCTCTAGGATCAGACACCAAAAGGATGCCTATTTTCACTCCTTCTATTCAACAGAATAGAAGACCTAATCAAAGCAAATTCTGCAAAAATAAATAAATAAATGACATCCAGATTGAAAAGTAAGAAGAAAAAATATCTCTTTTTTTGCAGATGACATGATCTTATATGTAGAAACTTCTAAAGATTCTACAACAACAACAAAAAATCTGTTAAAATAGAATTTAGTAAAGTTTCAGTGTACAAAGTTCAACATACAAATGTCAGTTCTGACTCCATACACTAACAATAAACAATATGAAAAAAGTGTTAAGAAAACAATTTCATTTACAATAGCGTCAGTAAATTATGTAAGAACAAATTTTACCAAGGAAGCTAGAGACTTGTACACTGAAAACTACAAAATATTGCTGAAAAAATTGGAAAGAAAAAAAAACCCAAAAACAAATGGAAAGACATTCCATGTTCATAAATTGGAAGACATAATTTCCTCAAAATAATAATACTGCCAAAGCAATCTGGTGATTCAGTGCAATCCCTATCAAAACTCCCAATAGCATATTTTGCAGAAATACAAAACTTCACCCTAAAATGCATAAATAAACTCAAGGGATCGCAAATAGTGAAGACTATCTTGAAAAAATACAAAGTTAGAGGTCTCACACTTCTTGATTTCAATTTATGCTTATTACATGCCAACTTATTATAAAGCAACAGTAATCAAAACAGTGTGGTATTAGTGTAACATAGACATATAGACCATTAAATAAAATAGATAGACCAGAAATAAACCCTCACAGATTAAAAACAAAACAAAACCACAAAAACAAAAATGAAATAGCTGTCTCTGTCTCTTCAAAAATTGTGCTGGCGAAACTGGATATCCACATACAAAAGAATTAAGTTGAACCCTTACCTTATACTATATGCAAAAATAACTCAAAATGGATCAAAGACCTACATGTAACACCAAAAAATATAAAACTCCTAGAGGAAAACATGGGGAAAAACTTCATGACATTGGATTTGGCAATGGTTTCTTGGATATAATAACAAAAACACACACAATGAAACAAAATAATAATAAATGAAATTATATCAAATAAAAAAGCATTTGTGCATCAAAGAACATATGCAACAGGGTAAAAAGGTAATCTTTTTACCTGGAAGAAAATATTTGCACATCACATATCTGATTAGGAATTAATATCCAAAATGTACAAAGAACTACAACTCTCTCTCTCTCTCTCTCTCTCTCTCTCTCTCTCACACACACACACACACACACACACACACACAAGCAAATTACCCAATTTAAAAGTGGATAAAGAACTTGAATGGACATTTCTTCAAAATGATATACAAATGGCTAATAAGAATATGAAAAGATAATAAGCATCACTAGTTATGGAAATGCAAATCAAAACTATAATATCACTTCACTTCCATTATGATGGCTACTATATATACAAAAAAGAAAATGACAAGTGTTGAACAAGAAATAGAGAGCCTGACCTGTGGTGGCGCAGTGGGATAAAGCATCGACCTGGAACGCTGAGGTTGCCTGTTCAATACCCTGGGCTTGCCTGGTCAAGGCACATTTGGGAGTTGATGCTTCCTGCTCCTCCCCTTTCTCTCTCTCTCTCTCTCTCTCTCTCTCTCTCTCTCTCTCTCTCTGTTTCTCTCTCTCTCTCCTCTCTGAAAATTGAATAAATAAAATCTAAAAAAAAAATTAAAAAAATATTAAAAAAAAAAGAAATAGAGAAATTGAAATGCTGTGCACTTTTGGGGGGAATACAAATGGTACAGTCACTGTGGGAAACAATATAGTGGTTCCTCAAAAATTTTAAAATGAAATTACCAAATAACCCAGCAATCTTATTTCTGTGTATATATCCAAAAATAATTAAAACCAGGATCTCAAAAAGATTTTGGCAGGTTGATAACAGAAATAGTTACAATAGCTAAGAGGTTGAACCAACCCAAGTGACCATAGATGGAAATATGGATAAAAAAAAGCTTCTACGTACATAAAATGCAATATCGTTCAGCCTTAAAAAGGGAGGAAATACTGTTACAAGCTACCACATAGATGAACCGTGTGGATATTACACTAAGTGAAATAAATAAGTCACAAGAAGGTAAATACTGCAGGATTCCATTTGTAGAAAGGTATCTAAAGTAGTCAAATTCATAGAAACAGGAAGTAGTACAGCAGTTGCCAGGGGCTGAGAGGATGGAAAATTTTTGTTTAATAGGTATAGGGTTTTAGATGCAAATGTTTAGAAAATTTATTGCACAGTTTGAATGTACTTAACACCACTGAATTATCTTAAAAATTATTAAGATAGAAATTTTTATGTTACATGCTTTTTGATTTTTACTACAATTAAAAAACTAAATTTACTAATAATATAGGCAACAGCTAGGATGAAAACTTAAAAAAAGATAGATCTATCTGAAAATATTACTATGACTGAGAAGACTTACATAAAATAATTCACTCTATATACCTTTATTTATGTAACATTTTTTTTCTTTTTTTTTTAAATAATTTTTTATTAATGGTAATGGGATGACATTAATAAATCAGGGTATATATATTCAAAGAAAACATGTCTAGGTTATTTTGTCATCAAATTATGTTGCAAACCCCTTGCCCAAAGTCAGATTGTCTTCCGTCACCCTCTATCTAGTTCTCTGTGCCCCTCCCCCTCCCCCTAACTCTCTCCCTCCCTCCCTCCCATGTCCTCCCTCCCCCCCCTACCCTTGGTAACCACCACACTCTTGTCCATGTCTCTTAGTCTCATTTTTATGTTCCACCAATGTATGGAATCATGTAGTTCTTGTTTTTTTCTGATTTGCTTATTTCACTCCTTATAATGTTATCAAGATCCCACCATTTTGCTGTAAATGATCTGATGTCATCATTTCTTATGGCTGAGTAGTATTCCATAGTGTATATGTGCCACATCTTCTTTATCCAGTCTTCTATTGAAGGGCTTTTTGGTTGTTTCCATGTCTTGGCCACTGTGAACAGTGCTGCAATGAACATGGGGCTACATGTGTCTTCACGTATCAATGTTTCTGAGGTTTTGGGGTATATACCCAGTAGAGGGATTGCTGGGTCATAAGGTAGTTCTATTTGCAGTTTTTTGAGGAACCACCATACTTTCCTCCATAATGGTTGTACTACTTTACAGTCCCACCAACAGTGAATGAGGGTTCCTTTTTCTCCACAGCCTCTCCAACATTTGCTATTACCCGTCTTGTTGATAATAGCTAATCTAACAGGAGTGAGGTGGTATCTCATTGTAGTTTTGATTTGCATTTCTCTAATAACTAATGAAGCTGAGCATCTTTTCATATATCTGTTGGCCATTTGTATCTCTTCCTGGGAGAAGTGTCTGTTCATGTCCTCTTCCCATTTTTTTATTGGATTGTTTGTTTGTTTGTTGTTGAGTTTTATGAGTTCTTTGTAAATTTTGGATATTAGGCCCTTATCTGAGCTGTCGTTTGAAAATATCAGTTCCCATATAGTTGGCTGTCTGTTCATTTTGATATCAGTTTCTCTTGCTGAGCAAAAACTTTTAATTCTGATGTAGTCCCATTCATTTATCTTTGCCTTCACTTCTCTTGCCATTGGAGTCAAGTTCATAAAATGTTATTTAAAACCCAGGTCCATGATTTTAGTACCTATGTCTTCTTCTATGTACTTTATTGTTTCAGGTCTTATATTTAGGTCTTTGATTCATTTTGAATTAATTTTAGTACACGGGGACAGGCTGTAGTCGAGTTTCATTCTTTTGCATGTGGCTTTCCAGTTTTCCCAACACCATTTGTTGAAGAGGCTTTCTTTTCTCCATTGTGTGTTGTTGGCCCCTTTATCAAAGATTATTTGACCAGATATATGTGGTTTTATTTCTGGGCTTTCTATTCTGTTCCATTGGTCTGAGTGTCTATTTTTTTTGCCAATACCATGTTGTTTTGATTATCGTGGCCCTATAATATAGTTTAAAGTCAGGTATTGTAATGCCCCCAGCTTCATTCTTTTTCCTTAGGATTGTTTTGGCTATTTGGGTTTTTTTATAGTTCCATATAAATCTGATGATTTTTTGTTCCATTTCTTTAAAAAATCTCATAGGGATTTTGATGGGAATTGCATTAAATTTGTATATTGCTTTGGGTAATATGGCCATTTTGATTATATATATTCTTCCTATCCAAGAACAAGGAATATTTTTCCATCTCATTGTATCTTTTTCGATTTCCCTTAACAATGCTTTGTAATTTTCATTATATAGGTCCTTTACGTTCTTTGTTATGTTTATTCCTAGGTATTTTATTTTTTTTGTAGCAATCGTGAAGGGGATTATTTTTTTGAGTTCGTTTTCTAATATTTCATTGTTGGCACATAGAAAGGCTATGGACTTTTGTATGTTAATTTTGTATCCTGCGACCTTACTGTATTGGTTTATTGTTTCTAATAATCTTTTTGTGGAGTCCTTCGGGTTTTCGATGTATAGGATCATATCATCAGCAAAAAGTGATAGCTTTACTTCTTCTTTTCCGATATGGATGCCTTTTATTTCTTTGTCTTGTCTGATTGCTCTGGCCAGAACTTCTAGCACCACGTTGAATAAGAGTGGAGAGAGTGGACAACCCTGTCTTGTTCCTGATTTAAGGTAGAAAGTCCTCAGTTTTATGCCGTTTAATAGGATGTTGGCTGATGGTTTATCATATATGGCCTTTATCATGTTGAGATATTTTCCTTCTATACCCATTTTGTTGAGAGTCTTAAACATAAAATTGTGTTGTATTTTATCAAAAGCCTTTTCTGCATCTATTGATAAGATCATGTGGTTTTTGTTCTTTGTTTTGTTGATATGGTATATTACGTTAACCGTTTTGCGTATGTTGAACCATCCTTGAGATTCTGGGATGAATCCCACTTGATCATGATGTATTATTTTTTTAATATGTTGTTGTATTCGGTTTGGCAGTATTTTGTTTAGTATTTTAGCATCTGTATTCACTAGAGATATTGGTCTGTAGTTTTCTTTCTTTGTGCCATCCTTGCCAGGTTTTGGTATGAGGGTTATGTTGGCCTCATAAAATGTGTTTGGAAGTATTGCTTCTTCTTCAATTTTTTGGAAGACTTTGAGTAGAATAGGAACCAAGTCTTCTTTGAATGTTTGATAGAATTCACTAGTATAACCGTCTGGGCCTGGACTTTTATTTTTGGGGAGATTTTTAATAGTTTTTTCTATTTCCTCCCTGCTGATTGGTCTGTTTAGGCTTTCTGCTTCTTCATGACTCAGTCTAGGAAGGTTGTATTGTTCTAGGAATTTATCCATTTCTTCTAGGTTGTTGTATTTGGTGGCATATAATTTTTCATAGTATTCTACAATAATTCTTTGTATTTCTATGATGTCTGTGGTGATCTCTCCTCTTTCATTTTGGATTTTATTTATTTGAGTCCTGTGTCTTTTTTCCTTGGTGAGTCTTGCCAAGGGTTTGTCAATTTTGTTGATCTTTTCAAAGAACCAGCACCTTGTTTTATTGATTTTTTCTATAGTTTTTCTGTTCTCTATTTCATTTATTTCTGCTCTGATTTTTATTATCTCCTTTCTTCGGCTGGTTTTGGGTTGTCTTTGTTCTTCTTTTTCTAGTTCCTTAAGGTGTGAAGTTAAGTGGTTTACTTCGGCTCTCTCTTGTTTGTTCATATAGGCCTGAAGTGATATGAACTTTCCTCTTATCACTGCTTTTGCTGCATCCCAGAGATTCTGATATGTCATATTTTCATTTTCATTTGTCTGTATATATCTTTTGATTTCTGCACTTATTTCTTCTTTGACCCATTCATTTTTTAGAAGTATGTTGTTTAGTTTCCACATTTTTGTGGGTTTTCCCCCCTCTTTTTTGCAGTTGAATTCTAGTTTCAAGGCTTTATGATCAGAAAATATGCTTGGTACAATTTCAATTTTTCTAAATTTGCTGATATTGTCTTTGTGGCCCAACATATGGTCAATTCTTGAGAATGTTCCATGTACACTAGAGAAAAATGTATACTCTGTCGCTTTGGGATGAAGTGTCCTGTAGATGTCTATCATATCCAGGTGTTCTAGTATTTCGTTTAAGGCCACTATATCTTTATTGATTCTCTGTTTGGATGACCGATCTAGAGCCGTCAGCGGTGTATTGAGGTCTCCAAGTATGATTGTATTTTTGTTAGTTTTTGTTTTAAGGTCAATAAGTAGCTGTCTTATATATTTTGGTGCTCCTTGGTTTGGTTCATATATATTAAGGATTGTTATGTCTTCTTGATTCAACTTCCCCTTAATCATTATGAAATGACCATTTTTGTCTCTGAGTACTTTTTCTGTCTTGTAGTCAGCATTATTAGATATGAGTATTGCTACACCTGCTTTTTTTTGGGTGTTGTTTGCTTGGAGTATTGTTTTCCAGCCTTTCACTTTGAATTTGTTTTTATCCTTGTTGCTTAGATGTGTTTCTTGTAGGCAGCATATAGTTGGATTTTCTTTTTTAATCCATTCTGCTACTCTGTGTCTTTTTATTGGTAAGTTTAATCCATTTACATTTAGTGTAATTATTGACACTTGTGGGTTCCCTACTGCCATTTTATAAATTGCTTTCTGTTAGTTTTGTATCTAGTTTGATTCTTCTCTTTTGTTTTTCTATCATTTGTTTTTGTTTGTTTGTGTTCCATACTTCTTTCCTCTGTTGCTACCTTTTTTAAGTCAAGTGTTTTTGTGGTGGTTTTTTCAACGGTGGTTACCATTAAGTAATAAAAAGGGTACCTACCATATTCATTGTAGTACCCTATCTTATAAGTATTTCTGCACTTCATCATCCTTTGCTACTGTTAATCTCCATCCTCTCCCCCCTTTTTTTCCTTTGTTGTCACAGTTTAAGTTTGGTTTTATTGTGTTCTTGGTGGAGCTGTTACTTGTGGTGTTGTTTTCTTTTGTTCTTTGAATCTGGTTGGAAAACCCCCCTTAGTATTTCCTGGAGTGGGGGCTTTCTGTTGATAAATTCTCTCATCTTTTCTGTATTTGTGAATGTTTTTATATCTCCTTCATACTTGAAGGATAGCTTTGATGGATATAGTATTCTTGGCTGAAAGTTCCTCTCTTTCAGGGCTTTAAATATTGGGGTCCACTCTCTTCTAGCTTGTAGAGTTTCTGCTGAGAAATCTGATGATAATCTAATAGGCCTTCCTTTATATGTTGTACTCTTCTTTTCCCTGGCTGCCTTGAGAATTTTTTCTTTGTCATTGGTTTGTGTCATCTTTATTATGATGTGCCTTGGAGTGGGTTTGTTGGGGTTAAGAAAACTTGGTGTTCTGTTTGCTTCTTGAATTTGAGGCTTTAGTTCCTTCCACAGGCTTGGGAAGTTCTCGTCTATTATTTGTTTGAGTATATTCTCCATTCCATTTTCTTTCTCTTCTCCCTCTGATATACCTATTATTCTTATGTTATTCTTTCTGATGGAGTCAGACAATTCCTGTAGGGCTTTCTCATTTTTTATTATTTTTGAGTCTCTTTCTTCTTCTCTCTGTTGTGCCTCAAGTTGTTTGTCTTCTATTTCACTAATCCTATCTTCAATCTGGGCTGTTCTGTTAGCTAAGCTTGTTACCTCGTTTTTCAGCTCGTGAATTGAGTTTTTCATTTCTGTTTGATTTGTTTTTATAGTTTCAATTTCCTTGGTAATATATTCTTTGTGTTCATTGAGTTGTTTTCTGATCTCCCTATATTGCCTTTCTGTGTTTTCTTGTATATCTCTGAGTATTTTTAAGATTTCTAGTTTAAATTCTCTGTCATTTAGCTCCAAGGCTTCCAATATGTTAAGTCTTTTCTCCATAGATTTTTCCACATCTATTTGTGTTACCTCTCTTTCTTTTGTATCCATAATATTCGATTTCCTCTTTCTTATTGGCATCTGAGGGTGGTCTTATTGATAGCACTAATTAGAATTAATAAAGAGTAAAAAGAAAAAAAAAAGGGTAAAACACCCCACACAAAAAAAACAGTAATAATTTATTATTTCCCCCCTTTTTTTCTCTCTTCTCTTTCCCTCCTCTCCCCTCCTCAGGGAAATATCGTGCCTATAATGGAGGGCCTGATTTGGGGTGAAGAGTTCAAGGGGCAAAACAAAGGTAGTAGAGACCTACTAAATGCAAAAAAAAAAAAAGGAAGAAAATCTTAGACAAGCATAAGATGATTTGCTTGTAAGTGATGGTCAACTAAGAGATATAATGAGCGGGATAAGAGGGAATCAGAAAAAAGGACCAAAAAAGAATAATAAAGAAGAAAAAATAAAAATAATAAGTAAAAATCTGTTGTATTAAGTGGAGCAAAGACTAAATACAATGGAGACCTTGGGTTGGGAGGACCCAAAATGCCACAAAAATAAACAAACAAGAGAAAAAAAATTAAAAACAAAAGAAAAAAAGAGAAATAAAGCCAAAAAAAAGCCGTGAGTCCCAAATTAACTAATTTGTTCGTGATTGAGGATTATATGGGAGGAAAGTAAAATTAGAAAAGAAAAAATGAATAGAAAGGAAAAAATAAGAAAAAGAGAAAAACGAAGGAAGAAATAAAATAGGAGTAGAAAAAAAGAAAATAAAGCAAGACAAAAAAAAAAAAAAACAAAAGAGGAGAGAGTGAGAGTTAAGTGTTTTGGAGTATGACCTTAAAGGAGGGTGAGGATGAAGAAGAAAAATAAAATGCAACACTCATGGGTAGTGTAGTTCAAGAAAGGGGAAGCTTAAGATATGGAGAATAGAAGGACCGAGGTGGAGGAAATAAAGGCAAAAAGATAGAAGAAACAAACAACAACAACAACAACAAAAAAAAATTAGTGGATCAAGTTGTAAAGTCTGTGGGTTTTTCTTGATTTTGAGAGGTTAACTTCTTCCTTTTTCTTTTCTCTCCCTATTCCTGGTCGGTGACTCTGTACCCCAGGCTCTGCCCCTGTGTCACTCTTAGGTAGGGATTTGCAGTTGATGGGATTCTATGGCAATGTCATATAATTGGCTTTAGTCTTGCTGGAAGTAAAGGCTTGTTGGCGTTTGCAGGGTCCAACGATGAGAGAGTTTGCTTTCCTGGATTCTCTCTCCTAGTCCCCCCTTTCTGAATTAGCAGCCTCGTGATCCAGCTATAAGGCTGCAACTGCTTCTGCCTGGGGAGTAAGAGGCTCAAAGAGCTGGGAAATCCCCACTCTATCCCCACTCAGTGCAAGGCTTTGGGAAAGGCTCTGAGAGTCAGGGCCTCCAGTGTAATCAGGCGGGGGTGGGAGTCAATTGTTGTTAAGGTGACTGTTCAGTGCCTATCATTTAGTTGGACCTCTCAACCCAGGCTTTCCACACTTTGTAGCCTGTTTTTGCAGGGAAGAAGAGGCACTAGTCTCTGCTTACGACTAGTGTAGTATAGACCTTATTATCTGCCAAGTCCTTCTTGTTAGCGTTTATCCCTGAATATGGAGGCTCTATCAATCATAAGTTGCCCCCGCCCCTTTAGCGAGAGGCACTAAAAAATATCACGCCTCTTGTCTTGGATCGCTGAACTGAGAGAGATCTTATCAATTAGAACCGAGGGTGCGCAGATTTTATGGGTTAAGCTAATTTCAGTGATTGGGTCGCAGCTGTGCTTCCGAAGGTATTTTAGGTTGCCTGCGCGTGCCCCTCCCCCAACGCTTGATTGTTAGCTTGAATGGCTGGGTGAGGTGCCCCGCCCACGGAGAGAATCTCCCAAGCCTCTCCCGCTCACCCCGCCACTGGCGGCTGGACCGCAGCAGGTGCAGGATAATGGAGCCCCCTGGGTGTGCGGGCCAGTAGGGCGCCCTGGGCGCGTGGAATGCCCAAGGCACGTGCGAGAATGGGGCGCTCCAGGCACCGGTGGCCGGCAACCCCCACTCGCAGTGTGCGGGCCGCTGGGAACGTCAGCAGTGCTCAACCGGACCGGGCGCACGCACGGCGGCTCGTGGAGGCCGCTAGCGGTGGCGGTTCGCGGCGGCCGCTCGCGGCGGCGGCTCACGGGGGCTCGTGGCGGCTCACGGTGGCGGCTCGCGTCGGCCGCTTGCGGCGGCTCGCGGTTCACAAGTATATGGGCTGACTCACCGCAGGCGCACTTCCTCGCAGCTTCAATGAGCATCACTGCTGCGGTAGCTTCCTCCACACCTTTGTCTCTCAGATTCAAGTGATAACAGTCCTTTTCCTTTCAGTTTGTGTGGAACTCCGGAATGCTCCGAGGATAAATTTTTCTGTTTCTAGTTGATAAATTTGTTGTGATTTAGGGGAGAGCTGTGGAACGCACTTCTCACGGCGCCATTTCCGTGACGTATGTAACATTTTTAAAAAGGCAAATCTCCTGGCTGGTTTGCTCAGTGGTAGAACGTCGGCCTGGCGTGCAGAAGTCCTGGGTTCCATTCCCGGCCAGGGCACACAGGAGAAGCGCCCATCTGCTTCTCCACCCCTCCCCCTCTCCTTTCTCTCTGTCTCTTTCTTCCCCTCCCGCAGCCAAGGCTCCATTGGAGCAAAGATGGCCCGGGCGCTGGGAATGGCTCCTTGGCCTCTGCCCCAGGCGCTAGATTGGCTCTGGTCGTGGCAGAGCGACGCCCCGGAGGAGCAGAGCATCACCCCCTGGTGGGCAGAGCGTCGCCCCCTGGTGGGCGTGCCTGGTGGATCCCGGTCCGGCGCATGCGGGAGTCTGTCTGACTGTCTCTCCCTGTTTCCAGATTCAGAAAAATACAAAGAAAAAAAAAAAGGCAAAACTAATCTCCTTTGAAAAGGAACCTAAAAAGTATTGGGAGTATGTGGGAATAGGTTTAAGGGAGGGTACTGATTGCGGAGTATCTAAAGAAACTTTATGAGGTGATAGCATTATTTTAGGTCTCTTTAGGAGTTAGGTAATACAAATCTTACATTTTGTCAAAAGTTCTCAAGTATTATACTTAAGGTGTGTGGATTTCAATATGCAAATTTTACCTTTTAAAATAAAACAAATATTGAACTTTAGTTAATGATATGTACTTTATAAGTAAAATGTACTATCTGCAACTCACTTTTAAAAGCATTAAAATATGGCGGAGTAGGAAGCGATACCGATAAATCTCCCCCAAAACTCAACAAGATCTTCAACCAGAAACAGAAAAACCTATACTTGGAGCCTCCAGATGCTTCACAATACACCCGAAGGTATGGTCGAGTGAAAAATTGGCTAAATATATAACCAAATCCTGAAGGAAATAGGGAGTAAGAAATGCTCCGCCTTCCTCACTAACCTAAACAGGGCGGCTTTCTCTGGTAACTGTGAATATAGAAACTGAGGCGGGCAAAGGGGGTGAATACATCCAGGCTGTGCACAAAAGGACGAACCAGGCTGTGGCACGGAGATCCTAGTGGAGGAAAAACTGTTCCTGTGGCAAGCCGGGCAATACAAGCTAACACTCGCGCCAAACCCAAACAAAGAAAGACAAGCGGGGCAGCGATTTTACCCGTTCTCCTGGTTGGTGCGCAGTTAGTGGGCGAGAGATCTCTTCCTAAGCCCCAGAAGTGGGTGTCCGTGTTGCCCCACAGAGAGGCAGGGTCAGAGGCCTTTCTGTGGGCCGAAAGCAGAATCTCTGGGCAGCCCTAGCGCCCTGGGAAAGTCGCGCACGGGAGGGAGCGAGAACTAATTCCAACGGTGGAAATTTTCCATGCTGGTGAGGTTTTCACTCAGGGAAACGCGGCCGGCCTCATATCCTGGTGTGCGCGCGCAGATAGGTAGTGAGCGATTCCTCCGAGTGCCTCGGCAGGGCGCGCCCATGTTATCGCACAGAGGGGCAGAGTCAGGGGCCTTTATATGGGCAAAAGCGGAATCTCGGGCCGCCCCAGCGCCTTGCAAAAGCCGCGCACGGGGACGGAGCGAGAGCGAATTCCAGCGCTGCAAATTTCCATGCGGTTGGGGGTTTCACTCAGAGCGTGAGACTACTGGCCGGATATCCTGGTCTGCGTGCGCAGATAGTGAATGAGAGTTTCCTCCAAGCACCCCGGAAGTGGGTGCCCGCCTGTGTTACCGGACAGAGTGGCAGAGCCAGAGGTCTTTGAGTGGGCGGAAAGCCCACCTGATTATGCTAGCAGCTCTGACTGACTGAGCCTTACCCAGAGCCCTGTGCTGAGTGGAAATAGAGTGGGGAGTTGCCAGCTCTTTGAACCTCTTACTATCCAGGCAGAGGCAGCAACAACCCCATAGCTGGATTATCAGGCTACTAATTGAGGAAGGAAAGACTAGGAGAAAGGCTCCAGGAATACGGACTCTCTCACTTTCGGAGCCTATAAATGCTAATGAGCCTTGACTCCCAACGAGACTAAAGCACAATACATGACATTGCCATAGAGACTTATCAACTGCAAACCTCTACCTGAGCGTGCCAAAGGGGTAGAACCTGGGGTACAGAGTCACCGACCAGGAAGAGGGAGAGAAAAGAAAAAACAAGAAGATAACCTCTCAAAATCAAGAATAATCTGCAGACTTTATAACCTATCCCATTTTATTATATTTGTTCGTTTGTTTCTCTTATCTTCATTCTTGATACTTTTTTTCCTCCTCCAATTTGGCTGATTAACTCTCTGCCGGTGTTACTCTCTCCTCTCCTTGAACTACACTACCTATAAGTGTTACATCTCCCATTATCTTTTTTCTCCTCTTCCTTTCTATCTATGAGGGTTGCAATCCAAAACCCTTAACTCTCTCTCTCTCTCCTTTCTTTTTTCTTCTTTTACTGGTTCCCTCTTTTTTTCTCTCTCTCTCTTTCTTTTCTCCCTCTATATTAGTTTTTTCCTTTCTTCTTTACATCTCCTCTCATTCAAACCTCAATAACAAACAAATTATCTTATCTGGGACTCAAACTTATGTTTGTGGCATTTTGGGGTTTTTTTACTTCACCTTTTTAACTCACTAGCATGCTCCCATCTCTGGCTCTCCATTTTATCTAGTTCTTGTTCCACTAAATACAATAGTATTTTTTTTAATTTGTCCCCCCATTTTTCTGTTCTCTTATTCCTCTCATCATAACTCTTAGACAACACCAACACCTAAAAGCAAATCATTTTATTCTTGACCCAAATTTTTTCCTTATTTGCTTTTTGTGGGTCCATACCGCCCCCCCTTTTTTTTTCCTTTTTTTTTTTTTGCCCCTTTATTACTTTTCCCCAATTCAGGACCTCCATCACAGGCATTGTTTGTTATAATTCACAGTTCATCACAAGATTTTCTCAAGAAAAAGGGGAGAGGAGAGGAAAAAAGGAGGGGGGGAATAATTTCCTTTTTTAAAAAATTATTATTTTATTTTTCTTTATTTCATTATTAATTTTTTTTTAAAAAAACAACTGTTTTTGATTTTTTATTTTTTTTAACTTTTTATTCTTTATTAAATCTCATTAATACTATCAACAAAACCACCCTCAGATGCCATTAAGGAGGAGAAAATCGAATATCATGGATACAAAAGAAAGAGAGGTAACACAGCTAGATGAGGAAAAATCTATGGAGAAAAAATTTAATATATTGGAAACCTTGTAGCTAAATGACAGAGAATTCAAGATAGAAATCCTAAAAATCCTCCGAGATATACAAGAAAACACAGAAAGGCAACTTAGGGAGCTCAGAAAACAACTCAATGAACACAAAGAATATATGTCCAAAGAAATTGAAACTATAAAAACAAATCAAACGGAGATGAAAAACTCAATTCACGAGCTGAAAAACGAAGTAACAAGCTTAGCTAATAGAACAGGTCAGATAGAAGAGAGGATTAGTGAAATAGAAGACAAGCAACTTGAGGCACAACAGAGAGAAGAAGAAAGAGACTCAAAAATTAAAAAAAAATGAGATAGACCTACAAGAATTATCTGACTCCATCAAAAAGAATAACATAAGAATATTAGGTATATTAGAGGGAGAAGAGAGAGAAAATGCAATGGAGAACATACTCAAACAAATAATAGATGAGAACTTCCCAAGCCTGTGGAAAGAACTAAAGCCTCAAATTCAAGAAGCAAACAGAACACCAAGTTTTCTTAACCCCAACAAACCTACTCCAAGGCATATCATAATGAAATTGACACAAACCAACAGCAAAGAAAAAATTCTCAAGGCAGCCAGGGAAAAGAAGAATACAACATATAAAGGAAGGCCCATTAGATTATCATCAGATTTCTCAGCAGAAACTCTACAAGCTAGAAGAGAGTGGACCCCAATATTTAAAGTCCTGAAAGAGAGAAACTCTCAGCCACGAATACTATACCCATCAAAGCTATCCTTCAAATATGAAGGAGAAATAAAAACATTCACAGATACAGAAAAGATGAGGGAATTTATCATCAGAAAACCCCCACTCCAGGAATTACTAAAGGGGGTTCTCCAATCAGATACAAAGAACAAAAAAAAAAAAAACAGAGCCACAAGTAAAAGCTCCAAGAAGAACACAATAAAACCAATTTAAACTGTGACAACAACAAAAAGAAAGAGGGGGAGAATATGGAGATTAACAGTAGCAAAGGACGATGGAGTGCAAAAGTACTCACAAAATAGTTCGCTACAATGAACAGGGTAGGGACCCTTTTCATTACTCAAAGGTAACCACCATTGAAAAAACCACCACAGAAGCACATGAGATAAAAAAGATAGCAACAGAGGAAAGATGTATGGAATACAACCAAATAAAACAAAAGATAGAAAAATGAAAGAGAAGGATCAAACAATACACAAAACTAACAGAAAGCAAGATATAAAATGGCAATAGGGAACTCACAAGTATCAATAATTACACTAAATGCAAACGGATTAAACTCACCAATAAAAAGGCACAGAGTAGCAGAATGGATTAAAAAAGAAAATCCAACTATATGCTGCCTACAGGAAACTCATCTAAGTAACAAGGATAAAAACAAATTCAAAGTGAAAGGCTGGAAAACAATACTCCAAGCAAATAACATCCAAAAAAAAGCAGGTGTAGCAATACTCATATCGGATAATGCTGACTACAAGACAGGAAAAGTACTCAAAGATAAAAATAGTCATTTCATAATGGCTAAGGGGACACTGAATCAAGAAGACATAACAATTCTTAATATATATGCACCAACCCAAGGAGCACCAAAATATATAAGACAGCTACTTATTGACCTTAAAACAAAAACTGACAAAAATACAATCATACTTGGAGACCTCAATACACCGCTGACGGCTCTAGATCGGTCATCCAAACAGAGAATCAACAAAGACATAGTGGCCTTAAAGAAAACACTAGAACACCTGGATATGATAGACATCTACAGGACATTTCATCCCAAAGTGACTGAGTATACATTTTTCTCTAGTGTACATGGATCATTCTCAAGAATTGACCATATGTTGGGCCACAAAAACAACATCAGCAAATTCAGAAAAATTGAAGTTGTACCAAGCATATTTTCTGATCATAAAGCCTTGAAACTAGAATTCAACTGCAAAAAAGAGGAAAAAAATCCCACAAAAATGTGGAAACTAAACAACATACTTTTAAAAAATGAATGGGTCAAAGAAGAAATAAGTGCAGAGATCAAAAGATTTATACAGACTAATGAAAATGACAATACGACATATCAGAATCTATGGGATGCAGCAAAAGCAGTGATAAGAGGGAAGTTCATATCACTTCAGGCATATATGAACAAACAAGAGAGAGCCCAAGTGAACCACTTAACTTCCCACCTTAAGGAACTAGAAAAAGAAGAACAAAGACAACCCAAAGCAGCCGAAGAAAGGAGATAATAAAATCAGAGCAGAAATAAATGAATTAGAGAACAGAAAAACTATAGAAAAAATTAATAGAACAAGGAGCTGGTTTTTTGAAAAGATCAATAAAATTGACAAACCCTTGGCAAGACTTACCAAGGAAAAAAGAGAAAGAACTCATATAAACAAAATCCAAAATGAAAGAGGAGAAATCACCACGGACACTGTAGATATACAAAGAATTATTGTAGAATACTATGAAAAACTTTATGCCACTAAATTCAACAACCTAGAAGAAATGGATAAATTCCTAGAACAATACAACCTTCCTAGACTGAGTCAAGAAGAAGCAGAAAGCCTAAACAGACCTATCAGTAGAGAAGAAATAGAAAAAACCATTAAAAACCTCCCCAAAAATAAAAGTCCAGACCCTGACGGCTATACCAGCGAATTTTATCAAACATTCAAAGAAGACTTGGTTCCTATTCTACTCAAAGTCTTCCAAAAAATTGAAGAAGAAGCAATACTTCCAAACACATTTTATGAGGCCAACATAACCCTCATACCAAAACCAGGCAAGGATGGCACAAAAAAAGAAAACTACAGACCAATATCTCTAATGAATACAGATGCTAAAATAATAAACAAAATACTAGCAAATCGAATACAACAACATATTAAAAAAATAATACATCATGATCAAGTAGGATTCATCCCAGAATCTCAAGGATGGTTCAACATACATAAAACGGTTAACGTAATACACCATATCAACAAAACAAAGAACAAAAACCACATGATCTTATCAATAAATGCAGAAAAGGCTTTCGATAAAATACAACACAATTTTATGTTTAAGACTCTCAACAAAATGGGTATAGAAGGAAAATATCTCAACATGATAAAGACCATATATGATAAACCATCAGCTAACATCATATTAAATGGCACTAAACTGAAGGCTTTCCCCCTTAAATCAGGAACAAGACAGGGTTGTCCACTCTCTCCACTCTTATTTAATGTGGTACTAGAGGTTCTCGCCACAGCAATCAGACAAGACAAAGAAATAAAAGGCATCCATATCGGAAAAGAAGAAGTAAAGGTATCACTTTTTGCAGATGATATGATCCTATACATCGAAAACCCCAAAGAATCCACAAAAAGACTACTAGAAACAATAAGCCAATACAGTAAGGTCACAGGATACAAAATTAACATTCAGAAGTCAATAGCCTTTCTATATGCCAACAATGAAACAACTGAGAAGGAACTCAAAAGAATAATCCCCTTCACGATTGCAACAACAAAAAAAAAATACTTAGGAATAAACATAACAAAGAATGTAAAGGACTTATATAATGAAAACTATAAACCATTGTTAAGGGAAATTGAAAAAGATATAATGAGATGGAAGAATATACCTTGTTCTTGGCTAGGAAGAATAAATATAATCAAGATGGCTATATTACCCAAAGCAATATACAAATTCAATGCAATTCCCATCAAACTTCCAATGACGTTTTTTAAAGAAATAGAGCAAAAAATCATCAGATTTATATGGAACTATAAAAAACCCCGAATAGCCAAAGCAATCCTAAAGAAAAAGAATGAAGCTGGGGGCATTACAATACCTGACTTCAAACTCTATTATAGGGCCACGACAATCAAAACAGCATGGTATTGGCAGAAAAATAGACACTCAGACCAATGGAACAGAATAGAAAGTCCAGAAATAAAACCACATATATATAGTCAAATAATTTTTGATAAAGGGGCCAACAACACACAATGGAGAAAAGAAAGCCTCTTCAATAAATGGTGCTGGGAAAACTGGAAAGCCACATGCAAAAGAATGAAACTGGACTACAGTTTGTCCCCCTGTACTAAAATTAACTCAAAATGGATCAAAGATCTAAACATAAGACCTGAAACAATTAAGTACATAGAAGAAGACATAGGTACTCAACTCATGGACCTGGGTTTTAAAGAGCATTTTATGAATTTGACTCCAATGGCAAGAGAAGTGAAGGCAAAAATTAATGAATGGGACTACATCAGACTAAGAAGTTTTTGCTCAGCAAGAGAAACTGATAACAAAATAAACAGAAAGCCAACTTTCTGTTGGGAAAATGGGAAATGATATTTTCAAACAACAGCTCAGATAAGGGCCTAATATCCAAAATATACAAAGAACTCATAAAACTCAACAACAAACAAACAAACAATCCCATAAAAAAATGGGAAGAGGATATGAACAGACACTTCTCCCAGGAAGAAATACAAATGGCCAACAGATATATGAAAAGATGCTCATCTTCTTTAGCTATTAGAGAAATGCAAATCAAAACAGCAATGAGATACCACCTCACACCTGTTCGATTAGCTATTATTAGCAAGACGGGTAATAGCAAATGTTGGAGAGGCTGTGGAGAAAAAGGAACCCTCATACACTGTTGGTGGGAATGGAAAGTAGTACAACCATTATGGAAGAAAGTATGGTGGTTCCTCAAAAAACTGAAAATAGAACTACCTTATGACCCAGCAATTTCTCTACTGGGTATATACCCCAAAAACTCCGAAACATTGATACGTAAAGACACATGCAGCCCCATGTTTATTGCAGCATTGTTCACAGTGGCCAGGACATGGAAACAACCAAAAAGCCCGTCAATAGATGACTGGATAAAGAAGATGTGGCACATATACACTATGGAATACTACTCAGCCATAAGAAATGATGACATCGGAACATTTACAGCAAAATGGTGGGATCTAGATAACATGATACGAAGCAAAATAAGTAAATCATAAAAAACTAGGAACTGCATTATTCCATACGTAGGTGGGACATAAAAGTGAAACTAAGAGACATTGATAAGAGTGTGGTGGTTATGGGGGGGAGGGGGAAATGGGAGAGGGAAAGGGGGAGGGGAAGGGCACAAAGAAAACAAGATAGAAGGTGACAGAGGACAATCTGACTTTGGGTGACGGGTATGCATCATAATTGAACGACAAGATACCCTGGTCTTGTTATCTTTGAATACATGTATCCTGATTTATTGATGTCACCCCATTAAAAAAATAAAATCATTTAAAAAAATGATAAATAAAAGCATTAAAATAAGATAGATTGGTGGATGAATAAATGTTTAGATATGTGATAGAGCAACATATAAATTGGGGAATATAAGTATATATTAAATAGATGAGTACTGTATAATTCTTTGAAGTATTTTCTCCATAAAAATTTTCTTAATGCAATGTTGAATAAAATAAAATCATTTCAGTGAAGTTCTGCCTTACACTGAGGGCCTACTTATGGGTCCTTTGTTGCAGTGGTCCCCAACCCCCCGGGCTGCAGACCGGTACCAGTCCATGGGCCATTTGGTACCAGTCTGCAGAGAAAGAATAAATAACTTACCTTATTTTTGTTTTATTTATATTTAAGTCTGAACGATGTTTTATTTTTAAAAAATGACCAAATTTCCTCTGTTACATCTTTCTAAGACTCACCCTTGACGCTTGTCTCAGTCACGTGATACATTTATCCGTCCCACCCTAAAGGCCGGTCCGTGAAAATATTTTCTGACATTAAACTGGTCCGTGGCCTAAAAAAGATTGGGGACCGCTGCTTGCTTTATTGGGTTTTATACAGACTTCTGCTACACACTGTTTAAATGTTATAGCTTTTAGTTATTTTATCTTGCTATATTCTCTATTCTACTGGAAGTCCATTGAAGATTGATACTGTGTTTCATCTCTGTATTCCTGATGGGTAGCATACTTGCACATGGTAGATAATTTTAAGATGTATATTGAATAAATAACTCCAAGATAAATGATTAGAAAATAACTTTTTATTTGTTTAATTTACAAACAATTTTCTAGGTTCCTTGTTATAGCTATCATTCATGTTATGCTTATTACACATCAAGAACGTAGCTACATTCTTTCTAACATTGCCTCAATTTTCAAACCAACCTATGGTTTATCTGTTAAACACTACAAGTAAAGCAGCTGGGACTCTGAAAGGTTAAATAGTTTACCCAATTATTGAGCCAGTAAATGGTGGTGTTGGGAATCAGCTCTTATCTATGTCCAAAAGCCATGCTCTGAACCACTTTGGAGTGCAAACTGTTCCTGAACAATAATTCATGTTCTCTACTTTTTTGTGTGCTACATACTATGCTAGGCACTGGGAAATGTAAGATAAAAAAGGTCCATGGGGGAAGACACATTTAATGTGTGTGCCTAGATATGTTCTTATACCACATATACTGTATGTAAAATCTTTCATGAAAGCTTTAGGAAAGTGAGTAGAATTATGTCCCCTCCTACTATGCACACACACATACACACACACGTGTTATTTCCAAATAACTGCTTTCATCATCCATGAAAATCAAAGAAAAAGCAGCCTTCTTCCCCTCTAGTTGTTATGGAGCATTTGGGGATGACATTTGAGTGCATTCTTTTGCAAATGATTGCTTTGCCTCAGGAGAGAGATTAATTGGTTTCCATGGTCAGCTACTTTTTTACAGAAAAATCTGTCAAGAGAGGAGAATAGGAAAAGCAAAATCTTGTGTTTGCATCTTTTTTAAGCAGTATTGAGTAATTTGAATGAAAAATTCTGTGTGCATATATGACAAATTTTTATTTAGCTTATCTTTTAAAGAAAGAAATTTCAGAATTGGTATCTGGCTTGTTAACTTTGGTGTTTCTAAATGGTTTTAAATAGTATTTTTAAATTATAATAAATACTATTATAATAAATTATAATAGCTGAATTTATTAAGCATTTACTACAGGCCAGTTAGTATACTACACATCTTACATGATTTAGCAATATAACTGTCACAAAAATCCTATGAGAAAAGAACTACTATTATTAATTCCATTGTACAAATGAGGATGTGTCAGAAAGGTTGAGGTATTGATGTGGTACCACAGGAGAAGGAGGTAGAACCTGTGCTCCATCCAGTCTTATTTGTTTTCAGAGTTCATGTGCTCAATTGTTCTACTGTGATTTCTTCTCATCTTACAGGAGGAAGGAAAACAGACCCTCATTCTAACAGTACATTAAGCAATAACAAGCAAACTTCAGTCAGGCGAAACATCATAGATTCTGCCAATCATTTCCTTTCACCCCTCATTCTGCCCCAACTTCCACCCTCATTATAACTCCCAACTCTTGGTATGTTAATAACACATCAAGAGTGCTGTCTCTGTCTGCAAGTTGGGAAGGGAACTCTCACCAAAATCCCACCATGCTTTTACCTTAATCCTGGACTTCCAGCCTCCAGAACTATATAAAGTAAATATTTGTTATTTAAGTCACTCAGTCTGTACTCTGTTGGTAAAGAAGCCTGATCCAAGATGATTGTTTTCATTACAATGTGTTCATTTGACCATTCTCTATTGCAGGAATTTTGTTCAAAAGGAAAAAAAATATTAATTAACAGTATGCATTATAAAAAGCTGGAGAACCAGAAACTGCACAATACCTATAGCATCTTTGTATTTATGTATAAATGTATAGAGGTCTCTTATGCCTACTGTTTTCAGTTTAAAAGTGAATGTACCTATAGCCAAACCAATCTTGAAAAAAACAAACTGGAAAACTTGCTTCAAAATTTTGAAACCTACAAACAAAGCTACAGTAATCAAGATATTGCAGTGCTTGCATAGGAGATATGCAAAATCACTGTATATATATATATATATATATATATATATATATATATATATATATATATATAATCACTGTAATAGAATTGAGTCCAGGGTGCCAAGACTATTCAATTGGGGAATGAATGGTGTTTTTTAAAAATTGGTGCTCAGATAAATGAATATCTCTCACAAAAGAATGACATTAGTCCATATGCCATACATACAAATTAACTCAAAATGGATCACAGAAATATGTGTATGAGGTAAAATTATGAAATCTTAGAAGAAAACAAAGAAGTCAAACTATGACCTTGAGCTATGCAAAGGTTTTATTATACAACACCAAGTTTAAGTGAAAAACAAAAAATAGGTAAATTAGACTTCATTAAAACTAAACCTTTTGGCCCTGGCCGATTGGCTCAGTGGTAGAGCATCAGCCTGGCATGCAGGAGTCCCAGGTTCGATTCCCGGCCAGGGCACACAGGAGAAGCACCCATCTGCTTCTCCACCCCTCCCTTTCTCCTTCCTCTCTGTCTCTCTCTTCTCCTCCCACAGCCAAGGCTCCATTGGAGCAAAGTTGGCCTGGGCGCTGAGGATGGCTCTATGGCCTCTGCCCCAGGTGGATCCCCATCAGGTGCATGCGGGAGTCTCTCTTTCTGCCTCCCCACTTCTCACTTCAGAAAAATTAAAATTCAAATAAAAAATAAAAAAGGGCAGAGAACCTGAACACTTTTCCCAAGAAGATATAAATATGGCCAACTGATCCATGAAAAGATGCTCAACTTCACTAGCTACAAAGAAAATGCAAATCAAAACTGTAATGAGCCCTGGTCAGATAACTCAGTTGGCATTGTCCTGAACCATGTAGGTTGCTGGTTTGGTCCCTGATCAGGGCACATACAAGAGCAGATCCATGTTCCTGTCTCTCTCTCTTTTTTTCTCACTCTCTAAAACTCAATAAAATAATTATTCAAGAAAACTATAATGATATACCACCTCACACCTGTTGGAATGGATATTGTCAAGACAAGTAATAATGAATGTTGTAACGGTTGTGGAGAAAAGGAGACCCTCAATCACTGCAGGTAGGAATGTAAACTGGTACAAAACTATGGAAAACAGTATGGAGGCTCCTCAAAAATATTTAGAATAGTTACCTTTTACTAATTTAGACTAATTTTTTCACATGCATAAAGATTCTCTCCTTTACTGGTCCAACAAACCATACCTTTTTCTCTCTCCATTTTGTAGCTGAAAAATCCCTCAAAAAAGAATTTTTAAACAGGCCACCCATTCTGCCAGCACAACACTAAACCTGAATATTTACCCAGACTTTACATTTAATAAATAATTCAGTGGCTAGAAAATTGGACTCTGGGGCTCAAACAACTGTATTTAAATCTACAATATCATAAAACTTTTTTAACTTTTTAAAATTAATTTTAATGGGGTGACATTGATAAATCAGAGTACATATGTTCAGAGAAAACATCTCTAGGTTATTTTGACATTTGATTATGCTGCATTCCCATCACCCAAAGTCCAATTGTCTTCTATCACCTTCTAACTGGTTTTCTTTGTGTCCATCCCCTCCCCCAACACCCTCCCTCTCCTCCCTCTCAACCTGTAACCCCCACACTCTTGTCCATGTCTCTCAGTCTCATTCTTATGTCCCATGTATGTATGGAATCATATAGTTCTTAGTTTTTTCTGTTTACTTAATTTCTCTCAGTATAATGTTATCAAGGTTCATCCATGTTGTTGTAAATGATCCAATGTCATCCTTTCTTACGGCTGAGTAGTATTCCATAGTATATATGTACCAAAGCTTTTTAATCCATTCGTCAAGACTATACTTTCAGGGATAATTTCTATAGTTTGTTAATCCATTCGTCCACTAACAGATACTTGGGCTGTTTTCAGATCTTTGCTACTGTGAACAATGTTTCCATTTGGGGGTGCATTTCTTCTTTTCAAAGAGTGCTATGGTGTTCTTGGGGTATATTCCTAAAAGTGGTATAGCTGGGTCAAAAGGCAGTTCGATTTTTAATTTCTTGAGGAACCTCTATACTGTTTTCCACAGTGGCAGCACCAGTCTGCATTCCCACCAGCAGTGCAGGAGGCATTCCTTTTCTCCACATCCTCGCCAACACTTATTCTGTGTTGTTTTTTTGATGAACGCCATTCTGACTGGTATGAGGTGATATCTCATTGTGTTTTAATTTACATTTCTCTAATGATTAGTGATGTTGAGCATTTTTTCATATGCCTATTGGCCATCTGTAAGTCCTCTTTGGAGAAGTGTCTATTCATTCCTTTTGCCCATTTTTATTTTATTTTATTTTATTTATTTTTAATGGGGTGACGTCAGTAAATCAAGATACATATATTCAAAGATAACATGTCCAGGTTATCTTATCGTTCAATTATGTTGCATACCCATCACCCAAAGTCAGATTGTCCTGTCACCCTCTATCTAGTTCTCTTTGTGCCCCTCCCCCTCCCCCTTCCCTCTCCCTCTCCCCCCTCCCCCCGTAACCACCACACTCTTATCAAAGTCTCTTGGTCTCACTTTTATGTCCCATCTACATATGGAATAATGCAGTTCCTGTTTTTTTCTGATTTACTTATTTCACTCCGTATAATGTTGTCAAGATCCCACCATTTTGCTATAAATGATCCGATATCATCATTTCTTATGGCTGAGTAGTATTCCATAGTGTATATGTGCCACATCTTCTTTATCTAGTCATCTATTGACGGGCTTTTTGGTTGTTTCCATGTCCTGGCCACTGTGAAAAATGCTGCAATGAACATGGGGCTGCATGTGTCTTTAGGAGTCAATGTTTCTGAGTTTTTGGGGTATATACCCAGTAGAGGGATTGCTGGGTCATAAGGTAGTTCTATAGGCAAGAGAAGTGAAAGCAAAAATTAGTGAATGGGACTACATCAGACTAAGAAGTTTTTGCTCAGCAAGAGAAATTAATAACAAGATAAACAGACAGCCAACTAATTGGGAAATGAGATTTTTAAACACCTGCTCAGATAAGGGCCTAATATCCAAAATATACAAAGAACTCATAAAACTCAACAACAAACAGACAAACAATCCAATAAAAAAATGGGAAGTGGATATGAACAGACACTTCTCCCAGGAAGAAATACAAATGGCCAACAGATATATGAAAAGATGCTCATCTTCTTTAGTTATTAGAGAAATGCAAATCAAAACTGCAATGAGATACCACCTCACACCTGTTAGACTAGCTATTATTAGCAAGACGGGTAATAGCAAATGTTGGAGAGGTTGTGGAGAAAAAAGAACCCTCATCCACTGTTGGTGGGAATGTAAAGTAGTACAACCATTATGGAAGAAAGTATGGTGGTTCCTCAAAAAACTGAAAATAGAACTACCTTTTGCCCATTTTTGATTGGATTGTTTGTCTTCCTGGTTTTGAGTTTTACAAGTTCTTTATAAATTTTGGTTATTAACACCTTATCAGACATATTGTCAAATATATTCTCCCATTGTGTAGTTTGTCTTTTTATTCTGTTCTTATTGTCTTTAGCTGTGCAGAAACTTTTTAGTGGATATAGTTCCATTTTCTTATCCTGTCTTTCATTTCACTTGCCCGTGGATATAAATCGGTAAATATATTGCTCTGAGATATGTTAGAGAGCTTACTGCCTATGTTTTCTTCTCAGATTCTTATGGTTTCACGACTTACATTTAAGTCTCTAACTATTTTGAGTTTATTTTTGTGAACAGTGTAAGTGGGTGGTCTAGTTTCATTTTTTTATAGGTAGCTGTCCAATTTTCCGAAAACCATTTATTAAAGAGTCTGTCTTTACTCCATTTTATGCTTTTACCTCCTTTGTCAAATATCAGTTGTCCATAGAGCTGTGAGTTTATTTCTGGGTTCTCTGTTCTGATCCATTGATCTATATGCCTGTTCTTATGCCAGTACCAGGCTGTTTTGAGTACAATGGCCTTGTAGTATAGCTTGATATCAGGAAGTGTGATACCTCCCACTTTATTTTTCTTTATCAAGATTGCTGAGGCTATTCGTGTTCTCTTTTGGTTCCATATAAAGTTTTGGAATATGTGTTCTATATCTTAGAAGTAACTCATTGGTATTTTAATCGGTATTGCAATGAATTTAAAAATTGCTTTGGTTAATATAGACATTTCAATGATGCTTATTCTTCCTAACCATGAGCACGATATATGCCTCCACTTGTTTGTATCTTCCTTTATTTCTTTTTTCAATGTTTTATAATTTTCGGAGTACAGGTCTTTAATATCCCTGGTTAAATTTATTCCTATGTACTTTATTTTTTGGTTGCAATGGTAAACAGGATTGCTTCCATAATTTGTCTTTCTGACAGTTCATTGTTAGTGCATAAAAATGCCTCTGATTTCTGAGTATTAATTTTATATCCTGCCACCTTGCTGAATTCATTTATCAGGTCCAGTAGATTTTTGACTGAGACTTTAGGGTTTTCTATATACAATATCATATCATCTGCAAATAATGATAATTTTATTTCTTCTTTTTCAATTTGGATGCCTTTTATTTCTTTTTCTGATCTGATTGCTGTGGCTACGACTTCCAGAACTATGCTGAATAAGTTTGGTGAAAGGGGGCACCCCTGCCTTGTTCCTGATCTTAAGGGGATTGCTTTTAATTTTTGCCCATCGATTATAATGTTGGCTGTGGGTTTGTCATAGATGGTCTTTATCGTGTTGAGGTATGTTCCCTATATTCCAACTTTGCTGAGAGTTTTGATCATGAATGGGTGCTGGATTTTATCAAATGCTTTTTCTGCATCTTTTGAAAATATAATGTGGTTTTTCTCCTTCCTGTTGTTTATGTGATGAATCACATTGATTGATTTCCAAATATTGTACCAGCCTTGCCTCCCCAGTATAAATTCCACTTGATCATGGTGTATGATTTTTTCCATATATTGCTGGATCCGGTTTGCTAATATTTTGTTGAGGACTTTAGCATCTAAATTCATAAGGGATATTGGCCTATAATTTTCTTTCTTTGTGTTGTCTTTGCCTGGTTTTGGAATCAGAATTATACTGGCTTCTTAAAAGGAGCTTGGAAATCTTCTTTCATCTTGAATTTTTTGAAATAGTTTGAGTAGGATAGGAGTTATTTCTTCTTTGAATATTTGGTAGAATTCACTTGTGAAGCCATCAGGCCCAGGACTTTTCTTTTGGGAGCTTTTTGATAACTGTTTAGATCTCATTTGTTGTAATCGGTCTGTTTAGGTTTTCTGATTCTTCCATATTAGTTTTTGAAACATTATATGTTTCAAGGAATTTGTCCATTTCATCTAGGTTGTCTAGTTTTTTGGCATATGGTTATTCATAGTATTTTTTTTTTACAATATTTTGTATTTCTGTTGTGTCAGTTTTTATTTCTCCACTCTCATTTCTAATATTATTTATTTGAGTCCTCTCTCTTTTTTTCTTGGTGAGTCTGGTTAAAGGTTCATCGGTCTTGTTTACCTTTTCAAAGAACCAGTTCCTGGTTTCATTGATCCTCTGTATTGTTTCTTTAGCCTCTATATCATTTATTTCTGCTCTGATCTTTATTATTTCCTTCCTTCTACTAGCTCTGGACTTTACTTGCTGTTCTTTTTCTAGTTCTTTTAGATACAGGGTTAAGTTGTTTATTTGAGCTTTTTCTAGCTTTTTGAAGTATGCCTGTAATGCTATGAACTTTCTTCTCAAGACTGCTTTTGCTGTTTCCCAAAAATTTTGATTTGATGTATGCTTGTTATCATTCATGTCTAGGAATTTTTTAATTTCTTCTTTGATCTCATTGTTAACCCATTCATTATTTAATAAAATGCTATTTATTTTTCAAGTGTTTGAATATTTTTCAATTTTTCTGTTGTGGTTGATTTTTAGTTTCATGCCATTATGATCAGAGAAAGTACTCGATATGATTTCAATCTTCTTAAATTTGTTGAGACCACTTTTGTGCCCGAAAATGTGGTTTATCCTAGAGAATGTACCATAAGCACTTGAAAAAATGTATACTCTGCTGCTTTAGGATGAAAGGTTCTGAAGATATCTATTAAATCGAGTTGATCTAGTATGTCCTTTAAGTCTGCTGTTTCTTTGTTAATTTTCTTTCTTGAGGATCTATCTAGTGATGTTAGTGGGGTATTGAAATTCCCTACTATTATAGTATTGCTGTTGATCTCGCCCTTTAACTCCATCAAAGTCTGCTTTATATATTTAGGTGTTCCTATATTAGGTGTGTAGATATTTATAATGGTTATAACTTTCTGTTGAATTGCTCTCTTTATCATTATGTAGTGACTTTCTTTATCTCTTACTATATTCTTTGTTTAAAGTCCATTTTGTCTGATGTAAATATTGGTACACCAGCTTTTTTTTTCATTTCCATTTGCATGACTTTTTTTTCCATCCTTCTTTCTTCAGTTTATGTGCATCTTTTGTTTTAAGGTGCGTCTCTTGTACATAGCATATGTATGGGTCCTGTTTTCTTATCCACGCAGCTACCCTAGATCTTTTGATCAGATCATTTAATCTATTTACATTTAAGGTCATTATTGATATGTAATTGTTTATTGCCATTTTATTCTTTAAAACTGTATTCCTCTTTTACTATATTCTTTTTCTCCTTTGATCTGTTTATAACAGGCCCCTTAGCATTTCTTGCAGCCTTGGTTTGGTTGTAGTGAATTCCTTGAGTTTTTTGTTTTTTTTTTTTTTTTTTTTTTTTTTTTTGTTGAAAAATTTTTATGTCTCCTTCAATTTTAAATGATAGCTTTGCTGGATAAAATAATCTTGGTTATAGGCTCTTGTTCAGCATTACTTTGAATACTTCTTGCCATTCCCGTCTGGCCTCAAGTGTTTCTGTTCAGAAGCCTGAAGTCATCCTTATAGGGGCTCCTTTGTAGGTAACAGTCTTTTTTTCTCTAGCAGCTTATAATATTTTCTCTTTATTACTTTCCTTTGGTATTTTAATTATAATATGTCTTGGTGTTGATTTCTTTGGGTTTCTCTTTAATGGAGTCCTCTGTGCTTTTTGAATATGTGAGATGTTTTCCTGCCTTAATTAAGGGAAGTTTTCAGCTATAATATACTTGAACAAAGTCTCTATCCCTTGTTCTTTCTCTTCTTCTTCAGGAACCCCTATGATACAGATGTTATTTCTCTTCATGTTGTCACAGAGCTCTCTTAGAGTTTCCTCAGAATTTTTGAGTCTCTTTTCATTTTTCTGCTCTGCTTCTGTGCCTTTATTTATCTTGTCCTCTAACTTGCTGATTGGATTCTGAGCTTCATCTATCCTGCTTTTTATTCTTTCCATTGTGTTTTTCATTTCTGATATTTTATTTGTCATTTCTGACTGATTCTTTTTTATTATTTCAATGTTCTTTTTTATATTTGCTATGTGTTTAGGTGTTTGTAATGACTATCTATTGTTGTTCTAATATCTTTGAGCATCCTATCAATCATTATTTTTAACTCTGCATCTGGTAATTTGGTTATATCTGACTCATTCAGGTCCTTTTCTGGGGATTTCTCTTGATTCATTTGTGTTGCATTTCTCTGCATCCTCATTTTGTCTGTGTAAAGGAAGGTTTTGGCCACTGGAGTTCACTGGGTGTGGCCTCTATGTTCCCTAGGTGTGGTCTGTTTGCAGGCTCACAAGCCCCTCTGCTGTTTCTACCTAGGGCATTTAGGTATGGGCGTTTCTGGTGCCTGACCTCTGGGGCTGTTGCTGTGGTTTCCGCCTCTCCTTCTCAGGAGTGGCTGTGATCATGTGCTCAGGTCTACAAGCCTTGGTTGCCTTGTCTTTTTGCCCTGCCCCTGCGGGTGGCATTATGCTTTGCCCTGAGGGCAAGGATGAGCACCTTTACTTACTTGTGGGTCTCTGCCTGATTCCGGGCTTTCACCCCACTCTTGCAGGAGAAGCCCACTTTTGGAATGGCTGCAAGCCTTGGCTCCACTGGCCTGGTGGGACTCTGTGCCCATGACCAGTAGCTTGTCTCCACCTGTTCTGGGCTTTTGACTCCACCCCCACTGGAGGATCTGGTTCCCAAGGCAGGCCACAAGCCTCGGTTCCATGGGTGGGGCAAGGCTGCTCCTGCACCCTGGCTCAAGGGCGGGACTCCACCCCTTCTGGGGCTCCTGCTCTTCCCCTGCAGGCTAGATAGCAGGTGGCCCGCACCTGGGCTTGACCACTTTCGCATGTCTCCTCCTCCCCAGCCGGGCAAGACTGAGCTCATACCTGGGCCTCAATGGTGGCCAGCTGGCTTCTGTCTTTGCTGACAGATCCGCACTTCCGCGTCCCACCACTGCCCACCCTCAGGCAAGCCCTCAGCCATGTGTGTTGTGGTGCTGCAGCTCATACCCTAAGAATCACTACTATAGTCCTGAAAGCTCCCTCCTTCTAAGTGACTGCTCTGCGTGCCACAGGAGAGCTTCTTTGGCTGGTGTCCTGCTTCCCTTTGCTAGAATTGCTGTTTCCAGGGGAAATATTCACTTCAGATTTTGGGAGTGACTCGTCCCAGGGGTTAGGGTGGCTGTCTCTCAAAATATTTCTCCCTGTGTCTCCTAGATTACACTTTCTTCCTGCTACTCTGGACCTCTCCTCTCTCCCTGTCCTCCAGAGCTCCGGGTTAGTGGTTTTGAGAGAGGTTTTCTGTGCGGTCTCTTTAAGAAGAATCCTGGGTCTGAGAAATCAGTCTCTTTCTCACAAACAGTATCCTGTCTTGTTTCCAGCTAAGTACTGTCCATACACCTCTTCTAGACTCTGGGGCTTCAGGCTGGGGATTTGTTCCTGGGATTCAGGACCCTCCCCTCTCTGCTAAACTCACATCCTGTCATGCAAATCTCTCCCAGCTGCCGTTTTCTCCAGGAGCTGGGCAGCCCTCTCCATGTTTCTGCTTTTCCTACCAGTCTCAGTGTGCCTTCTTCAATGTTTCTTGGTTGAAGAGTCCTCCTAGTTTAGTCCAAAGTTGGTTTTTCCAGATGATGGTTCTTAAAATTAGTTGATAATACACTTTGGTTCTGGGAGGTGGACATTGGTACGTCTGCCTACTCCATCACCATCTTGTCTCAAAACTTAGGTGGGACATAAAAGTGAGACTAAGAGACATTGATAAGAGTGTGGTGGTTATGGGTGGAGGGGGAAGAGGGAGAGGGAAAGGGGGATGGGGAGGAGCACAAAGAAAACGAGATAGAAGGTGACAGAGGACAATCTGACTTTGGGTGATGGGTATACAACATAATTGAATGACAAGATAACCTGGACATTTTATCTTTGAATATATGTATCCTGATTTATTGATGTCGCCTCATTAAAAAAATAAAATTTTATATAAAAAAACTTTTGTAACTTTTAGGTCACTTACTTAAAACTATTCATTGGTTCTCTCATCTGTAAATTATTATAAGCTTGACCACTGGATTCTGTGTTGTGATCAAATGAGTTATTCATGTAAAGTATGCAACTCAGTGACTGGCATATTGTAAGAGCTCATTAAATTTTAGCTATAAGTAACTGATTCAAAAGATTATTTGCCGCGGACCAGCGCAGCTTCCAAATAACGGTGCAGAATTAAGGAAACACACTTTGTCAGAACAAAACCGATGGGACCGGGAGGACTCCTCAAACTGCCTGGCAGCATCTGAGTGCCTCACAGCCCCAGTTCGCTTTATTATATGGACCTATGCAAATCAAGGACCCTGATACAAAGTTGCACATCAAAGGCTAAGACAGGAACTCTCCCAAGGCAAAAACAGGATACATTAGTGAAATTTACAAACATCTGAAACAAACAGAGTCAGAGGAAGGGTATGTATATTGCTTCCTGCAACCCAAGGAAGGAAGTGGAGTGGGTGCAAACACTCAGCATCAAAGCCAAACATGGAGATGGAGGGGGTAGAACTTAGCCCCCTGCCAAGCCTCGAATCTATAATGGCTTTTTGCCATTAACGGTCCACAACATATCCCCCTTTTCTTTTTAATTTGTGCTGAGATTTGCACTCATCTGATTTTCTAATTTGGAGGCAGATGGAAAAAATACAAAACAAACACAAAATTAGTATAGCCAATGCTAACAGATACCCAAAACAAGTATACCAATACATCACAGTGATCAAAGCCTTTAAGCAAACTCTTTAAGCTAATACAACAAGAATCTATAAAAGAGTAATGTCCTTAAAGTGTTCACCAAGTCCAAGTTGGCACCAAAACCATTCCAAATCTCTGCAAATGCAACCCAACCCCAGTTCAGTCCATCAAAAACTGTCACAGGAGCAGGAGTCCAGGAAAAGTCCACATTCAGGAGAAGTCCACATGGCACTGGAATTGCCATCACACTTCCACATTCTGCAGTTAGCGTCAAAGTCCCAATGACCGCTGCTTCCCAGCTGGCAATGACCCAGGTAGACTGGAAAAGCCATCTGCAGCACGCATGAAGACGGAGCTTCCGTTTTCTTTAAACTGGAAAGATGAACCCAGGGGTCCTATACTGGAGCTTTACAGCCATAGAGTGGTGAGGAGAACCTTGGGATACACTAAGCTGGGTGGCAGAGGTAAATTTGTAAATTGGCAAAAAAGGAAAAAAGGAGCTCTGAATTAGGAGTAGGTCCTAGCCTAAACTATGAGTGGGCCATTGAGGCAGGAGGAATAAAAGAAAGACTATATATTAATCAAAGCAGCAGAAAACAGGACTATCAATACCCACAACAGAGATCTTCGAGGGAAGAATAAAAAAACCTGAATATTCAGGCAAGACCTAGTTAAATGACCCTTGTGTAAATGAGACCAGTCTACCAGCTACTTGGAAGAAATACCCCAGGCTCGTCCACAGTGTCGAAGATGGGGCCGATGGCCCTGGGCACCTTTTAGCCTTCAGTGGCAAATCCCAGTATTCTGGGCAAGGTTAGGTCACAGGTGGCTGGAGCAGGGCTGGAAGAGACTGAACCCTCCCTTAGAGGAGTGAGGGGGAAGCCTACCTTCCAGTGTGTCCCTTCTTCCTCACAGCAAAGGCATGTAAGCCTGGCAGGCTTTGGCTTAAATGACCATCCTTTCCACTATTGAAGCAGGGCCCTGATGAAGTTCCAGTTGGAGCGTTGGAGCCTCTGAGGGTGTATGCCAAGAGCTAGTATTTTACCTGATCTCCTTTGGGCTTTTTCGGCCTCTTGGTACCTTAAAAGCCATGCTCAGAAGATCTCGCTGAGGGGCTTGAGAGTCCCTATCTGCCTATATATCTGGAGCTATTCAGAAAAGAACAAAACAGTGTCATTAGCTGGAATCAAATAAAAGTTAAAAAAAAAAGGGTAGTAGTTTGCAGGACAAAAATTTGGGCATCTCTTGTACATCAGCATTCAAGATAAACTGTTTGAAGTAAAAAGCGTAACAGGGTAGACCTGCAGGAGCTCCAGGACATGACTCCCCCCCTTTCTTTTTATATTATTTACAATTGAATCACACTTTACAATATTTTGACTTCAAATATTGCAAGAAATTCTTGACTTTGTTAACTTTTAACAAAAATAAAGTAAAAGCACCTCCAAACAACATTCCCACACTTATCAAAACACCCCCTTAACATTAATTAACAGGCACTTTAGAGAGTACATATCAAAACTGAAAAATCCCATTGTGATCTTCATTATTCTTCTACAGTAAAAAAAATCTTTACACCTTTATTATGTAAATCTATGCTGCTTCAAGCCTTTCACTTGCGGCCTGGAGCAGCCTGGCCAAACCAGCAAGTCTTTTGGATCCAAAATGAGCGTGCTCTACTTATTCCAAACAAAATTATATTTATATAGGGAAATGAAATTATTCCTGTTTTGTTTTCAATACTACAGCCGGCACTTCCAAAACTATTATCATCATTACTTTTCATGTAAGGACTTAATTCAGGCCTTATAAACAAAAACACTTAGACATTAAACAAAGATTTCACATACAATCACACAAATCAAGAGTGAAACCCGGGGTTTTAGAGATTAAACTATGGCCTGCTTGATCTTAAGTAGGGCTACCTTAATAGGAACGTAATAAGGATACATACTAAACAGAGATCTCTCTCAAAAAATCTCAAGACGGCCGTATGAGATTTCTATTCAGCAATACCCAAATCAGGCCCCCCTTTCGCCCTCTTTTCAAGCAATGGATCAGGAAAATAAAATGATCTAAAATATTTAAAAAATTAGATAATAATTGAGAAAGGGAAGAGAGCATAGTAAGTCTTATGCAATTGCTCTTGTAAAGTGAGTCTCTCATCTAGAATCATGGTGTCTCACCAGTCGTTCAGGGATCCACCGAGGAGCTTCAGGAGACCTAGGAAAACACACACATATCCTCGGCCCCATAAGAGAACAGGGTCTGGCCCTTGCCAGATTCCTGTGAGTGGGTCCCTCCATCGCACTTCAGGGAAGGCTTTCCTTGCAGGGTTCCAGAGTCTCTCTGCTGCTGAATGACCCTGTACATCAGTATTCAAAAATTTTAAAGTGAAAGAGCATGACAAAGAAGATTTGCAGGAGTTTGAGGGTATAATTCCCCTTTTTTAATTTTTTCCAATTGGTTTTTAAGTGTTTGATGTGCATGCTCTACAATGCCTTGACCCTGGGGATTGTAAGGAATTCCCGTCCTTAGGTCAAGTCCAAAGGTCTGACAAAATGTAGTAAATGCTTTTCCTACATATGCAGGAGCGTTGTCAGTTTTAATCAGTTTAGGAAGTCCAATAATAGAAAATGCATACAAGCAATGAGCTATAACATGTTTAGCAGCCTCTTCTGTTCTGGCAGAGGCTACTATAAATCCAGAATAAGTATCTACTGTAACGTGGACAAAGGATTGTTTGCCAAATGAAGGTATATGAGTAACATCCATTTGCCAAAGTTGTCCCGGTAGGAGTCCTCGAGGGTTAATTCCAAACGAAGGGACAGATTGTAATATAGGGCACCTTGGACAAGATTTAACAATCTGCCGTGCTGCTTCCCGAGAAAGTTGAAACTGTTTATGCAGGGCTGCAGCGTTCTGGTGATGGATAGTATGAGATTGAATTCCTTGATCTGTCATGGTTGCTCCAATAATTTTCTTTTGGGTAGCTTGATCAACAAGGGCATTCCCTTGTGCTAAAGCTCCAGGGAGCATGGAGTGAGCTCGAATATGTCCTATAAAACACGGAGCTGTATGTTGACGTACAAGTCTTTGAAGAAGGAGGAACTGCTGAAATAGTTCCTCATCAGCAATTGTCCCTAAGACAGCAGTCTCTATAGTGGAAACAACCATAAATAAATATCTGCTGTCTGTATATAAATTAAAGGAGGAGTATGGCAAATGCTGAAAAGCCATGATAATGGCATGTAATTCTACTCTTTGGGCTGATTTTAAGGTGACTGTTTCAGCATAAAGCTGTCCATTGATTATTAAGCCTGCTATTCCTGAGCTGGATCCGTCAGTAAAGATTATAGGTGCTTCAGGAATGGGCTCATTAACAATTGTCTTAGGAAATATAAAGGTAGTAATTAATGAAAATTGAACTATTTTATCAGCTGGGTAGTGAGAATCAATTTGGCCTGTAAAATTTGCAAAAGCGATTTGCCATTTTGTGGAAGTTTCCCAGAGCCATTGTTGTTGATCCTTTGAAAAAGGAACAACAATAGTCTGTGGCTCAAAACCTATAAGCTGCAAGAGTCGCCTACACCCCTTGATAATCAAGGAGGCAACAAGATCAAAATATGGAGATAAAACTTTCTTAGGAGTAACAGCTAAATGAATCCATTCAATAGGACCTGAAGCTTGCCACAATAGTCCTGTTGGAGTGTAACTTGAGGGACATATTAGTAGGGCAATTGATTCCTCAGGATTTATGCGTTTTAGTTGTGCTTGCTGCAAGGCCTTTTCTACAAGCTTTAAAGCTTGTTGTCCCGCAGGTGTAAGTAGCCGAGGAGAAGCTGGTTCATCTGAGCCTCTAAGAATATCAAAAAGTGGCTTCAGTTCTCCAGTAGTTAATTTCAAGGAAGGTCTAAGCCAATTAATGTCTCCTAACAGTTTCTGGAAATCGTTTAAAGTTTGCAAATGATCTGTCCTGATTTCTATTTTCTGTGGGCGAATTTGTTGTCCCTCAATAATTTGTCCTAAATAAGAAAAAGATAAAGATTGCTGTACCTTTTCAGGAGCTATATAAAGTCCTGATTTTTTCAGAGAATATTCTAGTTGTTGCAAAATGGTCAACACAGTGTCTTTATCTGGATGAGCAATAAGAATATCATCCATATAATGAATTATGTATGCCTTAGGGTGTTGCCTTCGTACTGGAGAGATGGCTTGAGCAACATATTTTTGGCACAAGGTAGGACTATTAGCCATACCTTGAGGCAAAACTCTCCACTGGTATCGCTCCATGGGAGCCTGAAAATTAAGTGAAGGAACACTGAATGCAAAACACTTGCAATCATGAGGGCTTAAAAGAATAGTAAAAAAGCAATCCTTCAAATCAACAACTATAAGGTGATAGTTCCATGGAATGGCAGTAGGAGAAGGAAGTCCTAGCTGGAGAGGACCCATAATTTCCATAGTCTTATTTATTGCTCTCAAATCTTGTAATAGCCTCCAGTTTCCTGATTTCTTTTTAATGACAAATATAGGCGTATTCCATGGACTATTAGATGGTTCAATGTGCCCAAGCTGTAGCTGTTCCTGTACCAATTGAGCAGCTGCCCTAAGTTTCTCCTGAGAAAGGGGCCATTGGTCTACCCATATAGGATTATCTGATTTCCAAGTAATTGGGTCTGCACAGTGCATTATTGGGGTAGCAGGAGCTACCAAGGCCCCTATGCAAAATTTTGATATCCTAATCCATGCCTTCTGGTATTGGGTGCCACTTCTATGGGGGTGAGAATTCCTCGCTGTTCTTTCCCTAGACCCTTAGTGGGCAAAAATCCCTGATCAAGCATTTGAGTGCTAACTAAACTATTAGGACTGACTAGCAATGCCCCCATATTTTTCAAAACATCTCTACCCCACAAATTAACTGGCAATCCAGGGAGCACATAAGGCTGAAAAAGTCCAGAATGACCTTCTTTATCTTCCCATTGTAAAAAACTAGAACTTTGTTGAGGGGATTTACTCTGCCCTATACCTTGTAATTCTGTGGCTGCTGCATGAGTGGGCCAGGAAGGAGGCCAATGTAGCTTAGCAATAACAGATACATCAGCCCCAGTATCTAAAAGCCCTTTAAATTTACGCCCTTGTATTGTTAGTTCCATTTCAGGGCATTCCTGGCCTATTTTTTGAATCCAATAGGCAGTATCAGTGGAGCCAAATCTTTGATTCTCTCGGGGTCCCTTTAGCAGGGGTTGGCCTTGTCTTAAAAGAGGTAAAAGGATTAATTGAGCAATTTTCATATCAGGGGAGATAGTGACTATATTCCTCAAAGTGTGAGCCATTACTTTAATTTCCCCTGCATAATCAGAGTCTATCACTCCAGGAAGAACAAAGAATTCCCTCATAGTTAAACTACTTTTGTCTAACAAGATTCCTACTGTGTTGCTGGGAAGTGGCCCAAAAATTCCAGTGGGTATGGCTTGAGGTCCCATCTCTGGAGTCAATACAAATTGGGAGGTGGGACTGAGGTCCAGTCCTGTACTGCCTGTTGTTGCCTGGGATAGTTGGGCAATGTTTGGCCTGCTGGAATCTGAATTTGCTGAGGAAACACTGACATTGCCCCTATTGTTTGATGGGGCCGGGGAGGGCCCCATTGTTCGTTTCCCTGCCCTCCGGTAGTACATTTAGGCCTCCCCTTATTCTTCCAATGTTTCCCATGTCTACAAAGTGGGCAGAGGTCCGGAGCCTTAAGGGCTGGCTGTCCTTGAGGGAGAGGCCGAGACCAATATCCGGGGAAAGCAGGGCAATTTTTAGCAAAATGCCTCGAACCCCCGCATTGAAAACAGTTTCCACGGGCAAAAGTACTTCCCTGACCTTCCTTCCTCCGCTTGTTCTGTCCTTTATCAAAGTTTTGTCCTGGAAATCTTGCCTTATTACCTGTGGTAAAGGCAAGACCTTGCATGTATGAAGGCCCAACATCGGCGCAAATTCTAATATAATCCTCTATATCTCCCTTCTTGCGGTGAGGCCGAAGTGCAGCCTGACAAGCAGAATTAGCATTTTCATAGGTTAGTTGTGTTATTAAAACCTTTCCCACATTTTTATCCCCTACTATTCTTTCAACTGCTTGAATTAGCTGTGAGACAAAGTCTTGAAATCGCTCGTCTGCACCCTGCCTAATTTTACCAAATTCTTCTGGTTTGGTCCCTGGAATAGGCAGGCATTTCCATGCCTGTGTGGCTAGCTGATTAATTATATCATAAATAGCTGGTCGATACTTTAATTGAGTTGCCGTATGGGCATACTGTTCTTCTCCAGTTAACATATCTACAGTAACAGCAACCTCCTCTTGCTGATTTTTCTCATCCAGCTCTATAGCCTTTTCATGAAAGTTTGACTTCCACAACAAATAATCACCCCCAGAGAGACAAGCACGAGCAATCGCCTTCCAGTCATTTGGGGGAAGAGCCTTTGCACTAATGGTATCTAATAAACCAAGTGTAAAAGGAGCAGTAGGCCCATACTGAGCACAAGCAAGTTTAAGCTCTTTCAGAGTTTTAAAAGGTACAGGTTCATGTTCTCGCACTAGTCTCCCTGTATCATCCTGTCTTTCCACAATAGGAAAACAGGCAAAGCCATCTATTGTTTCCCCTATATTTCGAGCCTGGTCTATAGATTGTTGGAGAGGAGATTTCCCAGATTTTGAGCTATAGACTATGGAATCAGCCCGATAAGGGAACGAAGGAGCAGAGGGTTGAATATAGGAAGGAGCTGAGGGCAGCGGAGACCCCGCGGCTAAGGCAGCCATAGCCACGGATTTTTCATCCCCCCTGTCATCCTCAGACTTCAAGTTATCCTCATTCACATCCCTCTGTTTCCGGCTTACCCTGATACTCTTCAGACAATGATTTGTCTTCATACGGAAACATTTTTACAAAAAGGTCCCTTATTTTTTACCCTATCTGTCCCATATTCTTTTACTTCCAACTACACTTTCCCCAAAAACTTTCTTTACTCACTGTGCGCACTTCACTTTGGGGAGTTCCGTCACCTTCCTTCAGTTTTAGTTTCCTCGTACTCAAGTCGTCTGTTCGGGCACCACTTGCCGCGGACCAGCGCAGCTTCCAAATAATGGTGCGGAATTAAGGAAACACACTTTGTCAGAACAAAACCGATGGGACCGGGAGGACTCCTCAAACTGCCTGGCAGCATCTGAGTGCCTCACAGCCCCAGTTCGCTTTATTATATGGACCTATACAAATCAAGGACCCTGATACAAAGTTGCACATCAAAGGCTAAGACAGGAACTCTCCCAAGGCAAAAACAGGATACATTAGTGAAATTTACAAACATCTGAAACAAACAGAGTCAGAGGAAGGGTATGTATATTGCTTCCTGCAACCCAAGGAAGGAAGTGGAGTGGGTGCAAACACTCAGCATCAAAGCCAAATATGGAGATGGAGGGGGTAGAACTTACCCCCCTGCCAAGCCTCGAATCTATAATGGCTTTTTGCCATTAACGGTCCACAACAATTATTTGTTTCCTTATGTTCTGGATATTTTCATTCACTTGTGCTCTTGTCCCTCAACATTCCCTGAAACCATGAAGCCTAGTTTAAATAACGCAACATCTGGAAGAGAAAGAAAGTTCAATTTTCCTCCTTTGTTGAGGGAAGTAGATTGGGAACAATCACTCATACTTCATGAAGAAGAGCATTAAGCCAACGTATTTCCTGACCTGTGGTGGTGCAGTGGATGGAGCATCAACCTGGAGCATTGAAGTCACTGTTTCTAAACCCCAGGTTTGCCCTGTCATGAAGTAACTATGAGTAACTGGGGAAAAGCAACTACAAGTTGATGTTTCTCTCTCTCTTTCTGCTTCTCTCACTTTTGTTTTCTCTCTAAAATCAATAACTACAATTTTTAAAAAGCCAACGTATTGTCCTGTGGCAGTTGTTTTTAAGACAAAAAACGGTGGATTCTTCAATAAGTCCAGGGTATTAACTAGATTTAAAAAATGATAGAGATGGTGCCTTGACATTAAGATCACAAGACAAATGTTCCTGCCTGACTAAGCAATGGTGCTGTGGATAGAGCATCGATCTGGGATGCTGAGGACCCAAGTTCGAGATCCCAAGGTCACCAGCTTGAGCACAAGCTCATCTGGTTTGAGCAAATCTCACCAGCCTGGACCCAAGGTCGCTGGTTTGAGCAAGGGGTTACTCAGTCTGCTGTAGCCCACAGTCAAGGCTCATATGAGAAAGCAATCAATGAACAACTAAGGTGTCACAACAAAAAACTAATGATTTATGCTTTTCATCTCTCTTCACTCCTGTCTGTCCCTATCTATCCCTCTCTCTGACTTTTTCTCTGTCTCTGTAAAAAAAAGACAAATATTCCCTAAGTTTTCCCCTCCCCTTGGCAATTTTCCTGGGGTTAAAGAAATTGAAATTCACTTCATTCCAGTGTGTGTGTGTGTGTGTGTGTGTGTGTGTGTGTGTGTGTGTGTGTGAGAGAGAGAGAGAGAGAGAGAGAGAGAGAGAGAGAGAGAGAGATCTCCCCTCCCAAACCAGGAATACATTATCTAGTGTAGACTTATGATACTTCATGTATGTACTCTTGATAAATTCCCTAGTCACAAAAGTAATGTTAATGAAACATGAAGAGTCAACATTAATTAGAGTTAATGAAAAATTAAAACTCTCTTCTCATTACTATGTGTGTCTGACATTTTGCCCTTATGGAAATATACAAGAAAACTAATTAATGAGTTTAAAGCTGCACTTTTCTTTTACTACATTCTTGAAATAGATTTAACAAAGATTGTCAATAGGTCCAAATCAAACATGTTCTTGAGGGCAGTTTCCAGCATGGAATTCCTGCCTTGAATATTGCATTCCCACCAGAGTAATGTCAATTGAGGGGGTGGAAAACCTGTATAATAGGATAGCTTTGGCTTAGAAAGTTCCCTCTGTCTGTATAGTAGAGAAAAGCCCCTTCCTATCTTTGCACAATTATAACCATCTTTTTCTCCACTCTATTTATAATCTGAAAGATAATAAAGTGGACATACTCTACAAAATGCAATTTTAAAATTATTTGTTTAAAGAAAACCGATATATTTTGCAGAGTGAAGCATGAGAGTGAAATAATTTTTTTTGAAATAATCTTTTCTAGTTCTTTTTTTTTAACTTTAAGTATAAAATACAAACTCAAGCATGATTTCTGTCATGTTTATTAATATAATTCCACTAAGGATACTATGACTAAGGTATCTGCCAAATGGTTAATGATTCTATTACCATGTGTTTTTATTATAAAGAGAGCTATAAATATGCTCATTTAATAATGTCCAAACAGTTCTCTAAACATAATTTAAACATGTATTCCCTTTGGGTTAGCCCTCACTGGCTATGTATCATATACTAAATTTAGAGAACAAAAACTACAATTTAGCAACTAAAAGACAACTATTTATAAAAAATGGAACTGCTTTATGGTCCAACAATGCCCTTTCTGAGAATATATAAAAAATAACTTAAAATATTAATTAGAAAGTATATATACTCTCCTATGTTCATTGCAGCATTACATAAAATAGCTAAGATTTGTAAGCAGCCCAAGTACCCATCAGTGAATGAGTGGATAAAAAAGCTGTGGTACATTTATACATCGGAATGCCATAACAAAGGAAATCTTATGTTATGAAACATCATGGACGGACATGGATATTATTATACTAAGTGGAGTAAGCCAGTCAGAGAAAGAGAAGTACCATATTATTTTATTTACATGTGTAATCTCAAACAAAATAAACTAATAAACAAAACAGAAACAGACTCATAGATATATAAAACTGAGAGCTATCAGAGGATAAGGGGGTTAGTGGATGGGTGAAAAATTAAAGGGAGTAATTAAATAAAAAAAGCATAAATACAGGCAACAATGTGGGGATTGCAAGATAAAAAGCAGGCAGGGAGAGGTGAAGGAGGGTAAAGGGGGACTAGATGGTGATGGAGGGAGACCTGACTTACAGTGGTTAACATACAATGCAATATACAGATAATATATTGTAGAATTGTACAACTGAAACTTATATAATTTTATTAACCAAAGTCACCCCAATTAAATTAATAATTAAAACAAAAACTGAAAACTGTTTAAACTGCTTTATCTTTGTTGATTTTATCATTTTATCTATTCTATTATTTTTTCGGTATATATTAAATTCATTTGTATTCTCTTTTTCAACTATTTATTTCTGACCTTTTGTTGTTGGTGTTGCTTATTTGCATTTATCTTTAATTTCTCCTAAACAAATTTCTATTTTTATATCTTAATCTTCCTGTTCTTCATTAATAGTTTCATGTTTCAGCCTGACAAGGTGGTGGCACAGTGGATAGAGTGTCTGACTGGAATGCAGAGGACTTGGGTTTGAGACCCCGAGGTCTCCAGCTTGAGTTTGGGCTTCTCGAGTTTGAGCAAAGCTCATCAGCTTAAGCCCAAGGTCACTGGCTCGAGCAAAGGGTCACTCAGTCTGCTGTAGCCCCCCTGTCAGGGCACATATGAGAAATCAATCAATGGACAACTAAGGAACCACAATGAAGAACTGACGTTTCTCATCTCTCCCCCTTCCTGTCTGTCCATATCTGTCCCACTCTATGACTTTTTCTGTCTCTACAACAACAACAAAAAAAAGTTTTATATTTCAAATTAAAGTTTTAGGTAAGAATAAACTTTTTTCAAAAATACGATAGTAATAGAATTCTCTAACTTCAGGATCTGCAAGTGTCTCAAAATCAAACAAAATAAAAAGCTTTTCACTTATAAGGAGGGATAATCAAGGCAAACAAAACCTTTTGAGGGAAAATAAGTTTAAAAAATAAGAAGGAGCAGATGGCATGTTCAGGGTGTTCTGACAGAAAATGTTTCTCACTGTGGTTAGCCTATTGCTGTGCTGTGTATTATTCAGGGTTCTCCAGAGAAACTGAATCAGTAGGGTGTATATAGAGAGAGACATTACACTGGGAAACAAAATTTTTGTTGCATCCACAAAAACACTTGTTCTAACCTAATTAGAGTGTGCTGATCTCAAATCTCAAATTAATTCTTTTTCTGTAAGCTACAGATTTTTTGGAATTCAAGATTTTATGTTTCCATCTTATTCTAAAATTTTCAACATTTAGTTTAACATAATGAAGTAGAATGTCTTCTTGGGCATCATCTTTGTGAAAATATAATAATTTATATAATGCAGTAAATACACTAATGCACTAAAAGATATGATTGCATCAGAATTTGTTTACAATTTCAAAATAGAACATATCAAAACACTTATTCTAATCATAAAATTTGCACAAAATATTTAAATTCTATTCAGGCAAAAATTTGTGTTTTTAGCTCTTGCATTTGTATACTTGTTGAGGACAATCTCATTTGATGCTCCAGCAGTAGTCTGCTCATCACTAACAGCTCCAAGATTTTCAGGAAGCTTATCAAGGTGACTGTTCAGGAAGTGAATCTTAATGCTCATGTTACATGCAATTTCACGGAAAGCAAAAAGCATCTTTTGAATAATAAGTTCATAGTTTTCTGCTTTTCTGCTGCCAAGGAAGTTCTTTGTAACTGCCACAAAAGGTTGCTTTCTCCTCCTTATTCATCTCCCTGGAAAATCCTTCATCACATATGAGGGTTTGGATTTGAGGTCCATCGAATACATCTGCTTTTATCTTCTCGAAAGACAAGGCAGGAAAAGCAGAAATAATATTTTGAAAGCATTCACTTTCTCTCTTCAAAGCCTGAAAAAACTTCTTCACTAAGCCAAGTTAGATGTGAAATGGGGAAAAATGGTCCTGTCTCTATTAACTACAGGTTCATTCACAATATTATGCACCCCTACTCCAGAGCTTCACGTTTCAGCCACTCCTCCTGTGTCCAGTATTTCTCCTGAGCTTGGCTGTTCCACAAACACAGAAAGCAAGGATACTTCATGAAACCTCTCTATTGTCCTAGCAGAAAATTTACCATTTTACGATCCACACAAATGATCCAGTTATGCTCTTCATACTTCAGAAAGTTAAGGACAATTTTTATGTCATTTTAATCTTGTTGCAGATGAGTTGAATATCCAATTGGAACTGCTGCATAAACATTACTGCTGTGTAGGAAAACACATTTCAGACTCCATTTAGAGCTCTCAAGAAATAGCCACCATTCTGTTGGACTGTAAGTGATAACACCTAGCTGGCTGAGAAGACTACTGATATCATGACAGTAAAAAACTGTTTTTCTTCAGAAAAAAAGTCCACAAAAATTTTTTCACACTTCCTGAAATGGGATACTTTAGCAGACCAGTGAAGTACATTTTTTTCCTTGAATCCTGGAGGCTAATAACTAAGCTGCTTTCTTTGATAGGCCCAAATCCCTTACTAAATCATTTAATTCTGGTTGGCTAAACTGCTGAGGGGTTAATGACTGCTTGGCATCAGAAGAAGACCCTTTAGATTCTACAACCATTTCCTCATGCATCTTATCAAAATACACTTGATCACCATGTTCATTTTCTTCATCCTTAGAAGAAATAAAACCATTGCAAACTGGAACAGGGAGTGTCTCAGACTGTTGCTGAAGGAATATAAAGATATGTGATCATATGCCATTTTTTCTTGCTGATGCCCTTTGTATGGATTAGACAGAAATAACAGTCACTGCTGTGGTCCTTAGGTTCACGTCAAACCATGGGAATAACAAAAGCCATTCCTTTGTGTTTTCCTTTTGTCCAGTCATGAATCATTTCCTCACAATTATGACACACAATATGAGGAGTCCAATTCTTGTCTTGATCACCAAGGGGAACTTAAAAATAGGCAATATATGCACGTGTCACAAATAATAAAATATTGTGCCTTTGATGTTGAAGTGTGTAACAGCCACATATATAACAGAAGGTGTCAGAACTATTCTTATATTTACGCCTAGTTGAAAAATCCATGATTCAATCTTAAAACAAAATAAGAGGGTGTTTTTATGAGATAATATTTTTTTACATTTAAAAACAACTACAATTATGTAAAAGTGATGTTTGTAAAACATTAGTTGCCTTGTGGTTATGTTCAATCCAAGATTCATTGCCCTTTTGTGGGTGAAGCACAGAGCACATTCCTAGAAGCTGTGTCTGATGCAATGCTGTGAGGAATACTTCAGCTCCCAGAAGCCTCCTGGGCATACCCAGGAAGGAAGCATGCCTGCTATAAGGAAGTGAATTAGTGGCAACAGCGCAGTTCCCTGATCTTAACAACCATTGGCTATGAAGGACATGTTGTAACATCCTATTGGCTTAACCTGTGTATATAAGCTAGCCTACTTCCTGAATAAAGTGGATCTGCGTCATTGAACCTGGTCCCTAGAGTCAGGTATTTGCGTCTCCATCATCCTCACCCCCGGCAGGACTTCTCCATAACTGGTGCCCAACATGAGGCAGGGACCTAACCAGCATCCATGGGGCGGGTGAGTGACCCTCTGCAATGGGAAACCTTCTCCCCCACTCTTGAGCCCTGCAGGCTCGAGCCCTGCACGCCCTATTGCAGAGTAGGTGAGTTGTTTGTGAAGAGGATCTCTGTACTTACTGGGAGATTCTTTCTAGTCTTAATCCTTGTATTGAGGACGCACCCTTCTGGGACCTGGATACTTGGGCCCGAGCTCTCCAACACATTCGACAGGCTGAGGTGCATGGGGGGCTAACCTTCCCTCTCAGCCTCACTCCTGCCTTATTGGCAATACACACCTGCTTGACTGATGCTCCTGCTGGGGACCCTCTGCTGGTCTCTAAGGTCCTACAGGCTACTCCTCTTTCAGAGGAGCCCATACCTTCCTATTCGCCCCCCTCCACTGAGGAGGAAAGTAGTTTAGCCTCTAAGTTTGACAAAATCATGGCTGAGTGCACAGAAACGAAATCAACCAAATTGCTACCTGTGTCATTAGCATTGCCGCTGGAGAAAGCAGAAGTCACTACTTCCATATTCCCTACTGGGGCTCAATGCTCCACCATAGCCTCTCAGACACCATTTTCTCCAACATGTGTTCCTGCTGCAGACCCATGGGCCAGCCTATATGCCCCTACATGTCTTTTTTCTGTCTGTCTATTTTGTATCTCTCCTCCACCCCTCATTTGTATCCAGCCTCTACCCCTCTTCCACATAGCATGCTTGTGTTTACAGATGCCAGCTGGTCCTACTGTGGAATAGTGTTCAAAGCACAAATGGAAGGCACTAAATTCCACAAATTTAGCTATGAGGGATCCGTATAAGTAGGTCAACTACTTACTAGCCATTTACTATGTGCTACACCTTTGGCAACATGGTCCCCTTAACATTTTTTCAGATAGCGCTTATGCAGTACAAACAGTTAAAGGCCTTGCCCATTCCACATTTCGGCCCAAGCAGACATTGCTAGATAAGGTTCTCAACCAGCTTAAAGAACTGTCAGTGGAGCGCCAACACCCTTGGTATATTCAGCATCTTCGCTCCCATTCTGGCTTGCCTGGACCCCTAGCGGCAGGCAACACACAAGTGGATCATTTAGTTTTAACAGTCTCCCCTATTGAACAAGCAGACAACTTCATGCCCGGTTTCATATATCTGCCCATTCTCTCAAATCTATCTTTTCCCATCTCACTCATGCAATCTGCAAACAACTTGTTTGCATATGTAAACAGTGTGGGCCCTTACTACCCTTAGCCCTCTTACAACCACAGGGTGTCAACCCTCGAGGTTTACAGCCTAATGCTGTGTGGCAAATAGACATCACTCATGTCCCCCAATTTTTCAAACTCTGCTACATACATATAGCAGTAGACACCTTCACCAGAGCCGTCTTGGCCATGACTCTAGCAGGATACTCTGCCATGGAGTTTTGTTTTTCTTTATTAAAGCTGAAAATTCATTTGTGGTTATAAAGTGTTGATTATTTTCTATAATCTGTGAGTTTAAGGACCTGCATTGTCCTTGAACGTTTACAACATAAGGGTCCCTCTTCCTCATCCTCCTCAGGGTCCTTGGGTGGGACCATCACTGGAAGGGCAACAATCAAGATGAGATAACAGATGTAGTACAAAACTATCACTGAATCACTGAGTGGGTAATCTGGGGAGATGATGGGCCATTCAGCTCTGTTGCTGGTTCGAGTAGTAGCAATAAGCAGAGATATGATATTCTTGGATGTGCTTTCCCCACTTGGGCCACCTGGCTCATTTGGGCCATGGACTGTCTTAGCATTGCTTGTGAAGCATAGACTCGAGAACTGGGAAGACCAGGTGCCACTGGGTCCCTTAGCATTTGGGGCTTTCTCCCAGGACTTTTGGTTGGCTTCTTTGGTGTCTTCTTTGTAGTGAATTCATGGGGAAGCCCTTGTAGGGGCTACCTGATTCTTTATCTTTGGAAGTGTTACACTGACTGATCCCAGGCCAATCAGGAGTCATTCAGTTGACTTTCCACTTAACATTCTCAATGAGTCAAGGCTTCTCTATTTGAAAGTTGGAGTTGCAGTAAATCCAAAACAAAATTAATCATTTACACATTCTGAGAGACACTTTTATCTGTTTGACATTAACTGGCCTTTCAGAGTCTTTAGCCATCTCTACAGGTTTTCTCTGAGGACGTTATAGTTTCATAGGAAAATCTATACATTCACATCTTTCCATAAATACTGTCTCGTGTGAAATAGTGTTACCCTTGAAATGAAACCATTTTAGTATATGATTCTCTTGTTCCACTAAAATCATGGTCGAGTGACAGAGAAGGTGGGAAATGGAAAACTTTCTACTTTACTATGATCCTGCTTTTACCTAGAGTGCAACCTGAAAAGTCACTTGGGTGTATTTTGCTAAATCCATAGAGGTTCTGATGGAAAATGAAACTCTTCAGGCTGTCTGATTCAGAGTCTCTCTGTACCCTCTTGACAAAGAACCTGCATCTGTCATGATTTTCCAATATTTATGATAACTCTGTCGTGATTCCAGTGCACAGAGGAGAAGGTGTCATCCTCAATTATCCTCCAAAGTGTTCCTGGGAAGGAAAGGCTGTGAAGACCTTTGTTTCTTTTCACATTGTTGGCACCTTGGTTTGGGTCTGATGGATGTGGACTCTCATGGGAGTTTGGATATTGGCTGCCAGCTTGGTTGCCGTGTCTCTGCAAATTTTCCTTTGGGTCTCCATCTGGATTCAGGAATGAAACAGACTGGACCCTAATGTGGGCTCTCCATCTTCTGATGGAGCCAACTTGTCATCATCCATGTCATTGGTACTCTGATTAGCCATGAAGTTGCTCTAGATCAAAACAATTTGGTACCCAAGATCATATCACTGAATGCTAAGGTCAGCGTGCCTTTGGTCACAGCAGGGGTGCCCACTATGTACTGTCCTTAAAATTCTAGAGACTAGGTTGGGGAGCAACCAGCTGAATAAATCAGTGTCATCTTATTGGTCATGTGATGTCACAAAGGTGGCTCACTGCTGCCCAGATCAAATGTGGGGGGGAATGAAAAGGTGTAAGGCTTTCAGCTTCTCTAATTTTGGAAAGTACAAGATATGGGGTTCTGGTTCCAGAAATGGCTTTCATCTGCTAAAGAAGCCTTTTCTGTATCTCTGGAAGAACATTATATAGGTGGCTGCCTAGTTTTCCTGGGTCTAGGATCTTTACTTTCCCTATCAAGGACATTTCACACATTAAACTGTATGTTGTAGTCTCATAATCAGTCTTTATGATCTTTACTTTTCAGATGGGCATTCTCTGGTAATGGTCTCCCTTTAAGTCAGCGATCAGCCATCTTGACCCAGGGTCCAGATCCAGCCTACCATCTGTGTTTATGAGGAAGCTGTATTGGCACCCAGTTCTACCCACTATTTATGTATTGTTTGTGGCTGTTTTCACATGAAAATAGCAGTGCTGAGACATTGAGACAGAGTCCATATGACCCACAAGGCTATTTTTTTTTCTATCAAGCCCTTCACAAGAAGAGCTTGCTTACCTTTAACATAGAGCATGCAGACAAGGGTGGTGAACAGAAATTTTATTGGAAGATCATAGAAGACAGGAGATTTCCTTGCTTTTTATCTGTCAGATGTAGTCCTTTATTAAGAGGCTGTAGCTTTTGAGAAGAGGTGAATTTGGAGTTTCATTGGCAGACATATGGTATCATCTTGCCTGTTGATTTCCTTTCCTTTCCTGGTGGCATTCCCTTCTGTATTCATTATCTCTGAGGCAGACACAGTACACTCCCCCATGTGCTGGGCAGGAAGGCTGCAGGGGCTGAGCCCAGCCTCAGTGCATGAAAGCCACGTTGTGCTCAGCCAGGAGACCTGATCTAATAGACTTATCCCTGGAAAGAAAATACAAAGAATGCCTGTATTATATTAGGAACATAATAAATTCTGTATATTCCAGGTTTCACCCACTCTACCTACAGTATTATACACACAGAATCTCATCAGTAGAACAGCTCTTTGTCATAATGAGTCCAGAAATTCTTTGTTTTAATTTTCTGTAGAAATCTCTCCTCAATCTGTTTCTTTGGACCCAGATTCTTCTATCTTAAATGTGAACAGAACCAAAGGTCTATCTACTCTTAGTCCTACATATCTATTCTTTCCTGAGTTGTGATTTTACTCTTCAGGTCTAGATTCAATTTTATTGTTTGTAGGATGCCTCAAACTAGATTTCCTTCAACTGTCTCAATCTCAGCATATTTAAATGGAATCATTACATCTTTTCCCAACTTCCTTTCATATTCTGTTTTGGTTACTGACATGACTTGGTATCTTCTTCTTCCTCACTCCCCATATCTGTTGCATTCCAAGTCTATGCTGACTCTGCCTGGAACATCCTCACTGTGGCTGCCCTCGTGTTGATATTTGCTGTCTCTTCCTGTAACTGCTGCAACAGTCTTATCAGTCACCTGACTTCAGCCTTTTTACCCTCTCACCCAGTGCTTTTCAGCCATCAGGCCACAGACCATTTCTCCAGAAATTTCATGCTGGTCCACGAAAGAGATAACCATCCAAATGTTGTATGAAGATTATAGACCCAATGACCTTAGTAAATTCGTTTATGCTCAGGGTGATTTCTGCCTTAGCAGTCCCCTGAAATAATTCTCTTATTTTCACCTGTCCCCAAGTATAAAAATGTTACAAACCACTGATCTAGTTGATCTGATAAATGAGTCAGTACTAATGTATCCCTCTATCAGTGCTACATACATGCCCTTTAAATTCAGGATGATGCCTTACTACAGCAGAGTGATGCTACTGCCAAGAACTTCTTGCAACATAGCTAGCTGGTAGAGGAAATATTTGGGGGGGAAACAGCCATTCTCTCTTTTTTTCTCATTGAATTCTTTATTTGCTATTTCAATTTTGCTTTTCTTTATTAAAAGAAAAATTGATTTGTGTTTACAGAGTGATGATATTTTTCTACTGTAAGAGATCTTAGGGGCCACATTGTCCCTGTACTGCTCAAAGAGCAGAGTTGAACTCTAACAGCCCTCATCCTCCTCATGAGAGTGCTCCACAGGGTGCTAGACAGGGCACTCGGAAGGGAACACGACCGGAAAGGCAGCAAGGATGATGGGTTGATAGATATAGTAGTAAAACATCAGTGAAACACCTCCTGGGTAATCAGGAGTGCTGCTGGGCCTCTGACCTGTGCCGCTAGTCTCAGCAGTTCGGATGGGAACAAGAACGCCATTCCCAGATGTGCCCTCCACCCTTCGGCCATCCAAGTCAACTGGGACATGGACTCCCATGGCATGGCTGGGGGACCCCAGGCCCATGAGTTGGAATGACCCCATGGCACTGAGTCCCTGAGCATCAAAAGCACTCTCCTGGGCCTTTTGATTGACAACTTCGGTGGCATCCATGCGGTGAATTCGTGGGGCTTTCGGGCTCCTTTCTCTCTGGAGATGCTGTGCTTACAGGAGTCATCTGGTTGTCTTGTCTCATCATGTTCTCCATGAGCCATGGCTTGTCTTTTCAGGAGTTAGAATTTTAGTACATCTGGAAAACAATCATGTTAGTCATTCTGAGAGAAAATACATCTATTTGACATTACCTGACCTCTCAGAGTTTGTAGCCATCCCTACAGGTGCTCTGGGATTCTAGTTTTATATGAAATCTATACTCCCCATCTTTTCATAAATACTGCCCATGTGAAATAGAGTTCCCCCTGAAATGAAACCCTTTCAGTATATCCTTCTCGTTTCACTAAAAAGACTGTCCAGTGACAAAGAAGGCGTGAAATGGAGGGGGGGGGGACTTTCTACTTTACCAGGATCCTGTTGTTCTCTGACAAATAACCTGAAGCATAACTTGGATGTATTTTCTTGAATCCATAGAGGCTCAGCCAGCGGGTGAAACCGCTCAGCCAGGATGACCCTCTCTAAGCTCCCTTCACTGAGTCTTCATTGTCACTCTAGCACACAGATGTAAAGGTGTCATCTTTCACTATCTTCCAAACCTTTCCTAGGAAAGAGTGGCAGTGAAGGTCTTTCTTTCTTCCCATTTCACTGGAGCATCAGGTTGGCAGCTGCAGTTGCGGGTTGTTGCTGGGGCGTGGACCTCCTCTGCCTCGGTCGTCTTGGCCCCCCCTCCGTCCCCCAAATGGCGTCCATGAGTACACAGCTGTATCCAGGTATTTCAGAGATGGGAGCCCTCTTGTTGGTTCTCCATGCCCTGATGGGTGCAGCATGTCTTCGTTCATCTCACAGGTACACTGAGTAGCGGTGGCTAGGCTCAGAAATGCCTTCAGTCACAGCAGGTGCCCTATATGTACTGTCCTCAAAATTTTAGAATCTCAGTCGGGGGGGCAACCAATGGCTTATGTCACTGTCATGTGATGTCACAACGGTGACTCACTGTTGAGTCCTGGTCACGTGTGGGGGAGTGGATGGTATAGGGCCCCAGCTTATCTCTTTTTGGAAAGTAGGGGAGAATTCGGTTCACATTGTCAGAAAGGGCTCCCCCTGTTAATAAGCTAGCTTGTCTTGTGCCTAGGGAAGAGGAGCATGTGCGTGGCTGCCCAGTCTTCTTGGTCTAGGATCTTCTGTTTTCCCATCAAGGTCATTCCATTACTTGTCCTGTTTGTTGTGGTCTCATAATCCTGCTTTATGATCTGTGCTTTTCAGACGGGCATCTTCCAGTAATGGCCTTCCCGTGGTAAAGGTCAGGAATCAACCATCTTGACTTAGGGCCAGACCCAATCTGCCATCTGCCTTTGTAAAGAAGATGTATTGACACACATCTCTGCTCGTTTATTTGTGTATTGTCTGTGGCTGCTTCCACATTCAAGTAGCAGTGCTGAGTTATTGAGACAGAGTTTATATGACACACAAGACTAAAAGTATTTGCTGTCTGGTCCTTTACAAGTAGAACATGTGGATTTTTAACAGAAAGCATGTAGACAAAGATGGTGAACAGAGATTCTGATTGGGAGGTCATAGAAGACAGATACTGTCCTTTGCTTTTTAACTGTCAAATGCAGTCTTTTCATAAGAGAGTATAGTTTTTGAGATGAGGGGAACTTAGAATTTTTTTGGAAGGATGTGCTATCATCTTGGCTTTTGATTTTCCCTTTTGTTTCCAGATAAGGTTCACTTTTTTATGTGTTGTCCCCAAGGCAGACATAGTGCTCTCCTGTAGCATACTGCGAAGGATGGCTGCAGGGGCGGAGCTCAGCCTCAGTGTGTGAAAGCCAGGAGTCCTGACCTCACTCATACATCCCTGGAGAGAAAACACACACAGTGCCTGTATTATATTAGGAGCATAATAGATGCTTTATATTACAAATTTCCCCCTACTCTACCTATAGCATAATACACACAGAGCCTCTTTGGTAGAACAATCCTTTTTCATAGTGGGTCAGGATTTCTTGGTTTTGATTTTCAGCAAAAATCTCTCCTCAGTCTATTTCTTTGGATTCCCGTCCTTCAGTTTTAAATGTGAGCCTTACCAAGGGTCTACCCTTCATTGTACAATTTTTTTTCCCCTGGGAGATTCACTTCTGTTCTTTCTTGAGTTGTAATTTTACTCTTTAGGTCTAGACTCAAGTTTATTGTTTGTAGGATGCTTCTAACTAGATTTCCCACAAATGTCTCATCTCAGCATTATCGAAACAGAGCTCGGTACATCTTTTCCCAACTTCTTCCTGTATTCTGTTTTGATTAATGGCATAAATTGATATCTTTTTCTTCCTCACCATTCACATCTGTTCAATTTCTAGTGTATGTTGACTGCCTGAAACATCCCCACTGTAGCTGCTCTAGTTTTGGTATTTTCTGTCTCTCCCTTAGACTACTACAATGATCTTTTTAGTCACCTGACTTCAGGCTTTGCACTCTCTAAACCAGTGTTTTTAACAGCAGGTCAACAGACTGGTCTACTAGAAATTTCATGCAGGTTTTTGAAAGTTTTATCCACCCTGGTATTGTGTGAGGATTATAGATTCAGTGGTCTTTGTCAAATATGCTTCTGGTCAGTGTAATTTCTGCCTTAATGTTCTCTGAAATACTGTATTTCTTCTATTTTCACCAGTCCACAAGTGTAAAAAATTACTGACTTATGTCATAGCTCAAGCAATCAAAGATTTAAATTATCTCTTCTCCCATTTTTAAAATTTTATTTAGGCTCTCAACAGATTGGATAACCCCCTGCTACATTTGGGAGGGCAATCTGTTTTACTCAGTCTACCTTTTTTTTTTTTTTTTGACAGAGATAGAGTCAGAAAGAGGGACAGATAAGAACAGACTGGAAAGAAGAGAGATGTGAAGTATCTTTCTTGCAGCATCTTAGGTGTTCATTGATTGCTTTTTTCATATGTGCTTTGACCAGCGGTCTATAGCAGAGTGAGTGGACCCTTACTCAAATGAGAGACCTTGGGCTCAAGCCAGCAACAATGGATTATGTCTATTATCCCAAGTTCAAGCCATCAACCCTGCTCTCAAGCTAGTGAGCCTGTACTCAAGCTGTAGACCTATGGGTTTTGAACCCTGGTCTTCTGTATGTCAGTCCAATGCTCTACCCACTGCTTCACTACCAGGTCAGGTTATCAATTCAATTGCTAATCTCTTCTAGAATCACTCTCACCAATATACCCAGAAAAAATGTTTTGCCAAATATCTAAACATCTTGTGGTCCAGTCAAGTGACATAAATTCACCATCACAATATTTCATCAAATTTGGAAAGTTTTCCATAAAACATTTCTTTCAATGCTCTTTAAACTCCTTTCTTCTTTTTTTGTTCTCGGTGAGATCTTTTGTTATTGTTCTACACAACTTTAAGACTCTGGTTTTTGTTTTTGTTTTTCATGTGGGTAAATTCAGCTGTTCTATCTCCAAATTTAATTATTCCTGTTCTCTTAATTTTCAATCTACTGTTGAGCTTATATAGTGAATTTTTATTTCAGTTAATGTATTTTTCCATTCTATAGATTTTATTTTGCTCTCATATATTTTTATTTCTTTGCCAAAGCTTTCTATTTTTTTTGTATTTTTCTGAAGTGAGAAGTGGGGAGGCAGAGAAACAGACTCTCTCATGTGCCTGACCAGGATCCACTCGGAATGCCCACTAAGGGGTGATGCTCTGACCATCTGGGGCATTGCTCCATTGCAACTGGAACTATTTTAGCACTTGAGATGGAGGCCATGGAGCCATCCTCAGTGCTCTGACCAATTTCACTCCAATGGAGCCTTGGCTGCAGGAAGGGGAGAGAGACACAGAGAGAAATGAGAGGGGGAAGGGGGAAGAAGCAGATGGGCACTTCTCCTACGTGTCTTGGCTGGGAATTGAACGCAGGACATCCACAAGCCCGGGCAACACTTTACCACTAAGCCAACCAGCAAGGGCTCTATTTTTTATTTATTCAAAAATACCTATAATGGCTATTTGAAACATTTTTTTTATTTTTAGTTTAAAGTATTTGTTAAGTAATTCCTGCATCTAAATCAATCTCATGTTGGCCTTTGTTCATTGTTTTACACAGTAATGATTTCCCTGTGTGTGTGCGTGTTATATTTTCTATTATATCCTGAACACTTTATGTGTTATTACATGAGACTAAATATTCTATTTTAAAATTCTATTCTATCAAATTTCACCCTCTTTAGTTTCACTGTGCAAGTTTTGATCTACTTATTTTTGCTATAATTCCAATGGCAATTTAGGATCCACAGCCCTTAAAGTACTATACTTCTCTGCTTACTTTGTTGCTAATTGGAAGCCATTCTGAAATCTAGGATGATTTCTAAATTGTATTCCAGTTTTCAGACCTTTAGTTGTTTTGATAGTATTCAACTTCAGGTATGAGTCATCCGTGAGCCTTCCCAGGATTTCCTGTGAAGGTATAAAGAATCCTTTTTTCCAACTGTCTTTTTCTGATATCCTTCCTTTACTCTCTATTTGGCAGGGTGGTGGGCACTAGTTGATACTACTGGTCAATAGGTGCAAGTCTAGAGTCTACTTGGTTTGTAGCTATCTTGGGGATGGGAATGGAACAAGAACCTCAGTCATCTGCTACTCGTGACTTGAAAATGGGAGTCAAGGCTCCCTCTTCATCTTTTGCTGATGCTGCCAATGGGGGAGGAAAGTACCTCCCCAGGCTCCCTGCTTCTGCTTTGTGAGGCGCTCTAAATCAGATTTCCTATATTTTCTGCTGATGCTGTTCCTGTGAGAGAGAAAAGCACCTCCCCTAGCTTCTTATTGTCACCAAGTTGGCATCATAAAACATGATTCACTGTTTCTTCTGGCAGGGAAATGGCTCCTCCCCAGACTACCTGGTACTGCTAGCAGGGGAACAAGAGTTTTCCCTTGCCTTTTGCAGCCTCTCCATTGTCACTGTTGTTGGGGTTGGAAAAGTGCCACTTTGGGTTATGCCACTACCGAGTAAAGGACCAGAAATCTAGACTTCTTGATTTTTCACCAGTGGAAGGGATGTTCTTTCATGGACTCTTTGCTATTACTTTGGGAATGGAATTCCATCCTATCCACTTAATTTCTTCTAATATTATCTGAAAAGAGGGGAGGTAGGATAAGTAATCCATCTTATTGTTTCTAAGGTAGGGCATGTTTCTGTCTTTCTGTGCTGTTTCCCAGTTCTTTTGTTACAGAGAGCAGGCTTTTCTTAAAACTTATGTTTGTCTAATTATGGTGGTATTCTCAGGTGCAGGATTCTCCAACAACCAGTCTAGGTATATGGAGGATTAGAAAAATCCGAAACTCACTGCTGTGTTTTTTCTTAAGTCCTATGGTCTCTATCTAGTCACTCTTTTTCTTTCTTCCATTCATTATTCTCTATGATTGTCTGATGTTCAGTTCTTAGTTGTACTTAACAGAGATGAACAAGAATAATGAGTGTACATCATTTGTACAGAATTAGAAACCTCTATGTTATCTCTTTAGCTCTTAACATTTTAAAGTGTATTTGAAAATGTTATTTCCCAGAATATTTAGTATGCATATTTCAATAAGAGGGTTAAACCGAATTATTTGGTCTGCTATTACTGGAACTACTTTTTTAATTTTTTTATTTCAAAAGTTAATTTTTGCCCTTTTTCAAATATGGTCATTTACTTCTTGATAGTTTCTTGGCCTTAATTCCTTTTTTTCCGTCTTATTTAATCATTTACCAATCATGCTTAACTTACTTATTTTCCATTTCCAATTTCTAAATCTTCTTTGCAGATCTAATTTGGGTGTTTTATATTTTCTGCTGGCTTCTACTCTTAGTACCTTTTATTCTTTGTTTGTTTTGTGAATTTTCAAGGCTGGTTATGTTAATTAGTGTTTTAAACATGGAATTATTTGATAATTTTTGTTGATTGCTTTTTAGAGATTGGTTTGAATATTCTTACTTTCTTCATGTTCTTTTAATGAACTAATTATAAATTTTCCATTACTTTCAGTTGTTTTCAGTGGCAGGATAGGTTACTGTACTTAAAATATGGCTGCTAATAATTATTCAATCTTGGGCTTTTTTATTTTTATTCAGAGTAAATTTGAATCTGCTTAAGAAATTTATTGGAATTTAAAAAGAGTACTTTATATCAGAACATTTAAAATTTATGCATACCTTGCTTTGCTTTCTAAAACACACAAGCCTTCTGGTATTCATTGAGTCCCATCACTCTTCTCTTAATTTTAGCTATTTTATATAGCTGATAATTACTTAGACTATGTGGAAGGCAGAATTAATGTTCTTATAATGATACCAATATCCTAATCCTTAGAATCTATAATTTGTTACATGAAATGACAAAAAGACTTGGCAAATATAATTATGCTTAGGAGCTTGAGGTGTGGAGATCCTCCTTCATTATCCAAACAGGCCTTCAATCCAATCACAAGCATTCTTAAAATTTAGAATAGGGAAGAATAAGAGTTAGAGAAGGAGATATGATAATGGAAGTACATGTTGAAATAATATTTCTGGCTTTCATACAGTAGAAATGGCTTTCTGCCCAGGACTACAAGTGGCCTCTAGAAACTGGAAAAGGCAAAGAATCAGATACCTTCCTTTTGCATCCAGAAAAGAATGCAGCCCTGATCCTTTCAACAGCTTGATTTTAACTCAAGTCTGGTTTCTGACTTCTGGAACTCTAAGATATAAACTTGTATTATTTGAAGGCACTACATTTGTGTTAGTTTGTTACAACAGCCATAGGATACTAGTATGGAAGGGTAATCATTTCTTAAGTTTAAGTGTTTAACAAGTGATTACTTATTTTATTTTTTATGATTCTCTTGCGTGGCTAAAACATCTGGTTTGGTAAAAATGTTCAAGCCAAAAGCATTTCATCCCATCTATGTCATAAAACTGTGAGGTCTTCATTGCCCTTTTGACTTTGTTTCGAAGCATATACCTAAAAATATGACAAAAATAAACCTGCTTCAGTTTACAAATATCCGTTTCCTAACCCAGCTACATATGTAAGTCAATCAGCCATTAAATCAGGCATACAACCTGGTTAGAGTTCTTAACATTAAGAAAATGTAAAGTATACCTTCTACGTATCAGGTGAGGATCAAGAGCATGTACCCTGGAGTCAGACTATCTTACCAAATCCTGAATCCTCACCTTAAACTAAGGAACTTGGGCATGCTACCTAAATTTCAGTTTCTTGATTATTATAAGAATAACTATTTTATGAAATCACCCATGTAAAACACTAAACATAGTACTGGCAAATAAGAAGCATGCAAAATATTGTCATTATTACCTTTTTTTAAGTAATACAGTTCTTCTCACTCCAGATTTTTCCAGAAATATGATCACCAACTCTCTATTGCTCAATTCTTATTGAAAGTCTGGCTATGAGAAATAACATTCATGAAGAATTTCTAGAAGTATAAGCCATTCATTTGTGTTGTTTTCCCAGTTTAAAGTGTTCCAATGTGGGTTTTTTCTAATAACTTTCTGTTTCCTTTTCTTTCTAATACAATTGACACCTGAAACTAATATAAAATAATTTTGAATGGCAGTTCTTCCATTAAAGATTGAGATCTCAAATAACTTTAAGTCTAGGAATTTAAATCAATAAGACAATAGGGAGTGGTAGGGATTATAAGGAACTGGAGACTACATGGACTGTTTTAATACATTCAAAAGAAAAAGAAAAAAGGTAAGTACACTCTGTAGACTAAACCAAACACAAGTGCAAGTTGAATATAGCTTTGTTGCTGCCAGCTTTTGACCACTGGAACAATCTAGACCATCAGAGAATTGTATTCTTGAATCACCTTATTTAGGTCCCTATGTAACAGCTAGTTCTGAATATTCCTCAGTGTTATGAAATTAGCCTGCAAGGAAAAACATGATTAAATCAATAAAAGCTTATTTAGTGCTTCCTTTGTGACAGGTAAAAGTTAAGGCAATATAAGAAGGATTTATAAAAAAATGCACTATGAGATTTGTCATTGCATGTTATGGGGTATGCAGACTACTATGTCAAATAGTTTTTCCTTTACATTGACCCATTGGGGAAATACATTTTAAGTTCCTTAAATTTCAGTTTTTAGAAAATGCTGTGTCTCAACTGAGCAGTTGCTTTGACTATATATTATGAAGTTTTAAAATCTGATAATTGTTCACTTCTTTACTCAGAAAAAGACTACTCACAGGAGATCTCAGAGGTAAATTTTTGGTTAACTTCTGGTAGTTTTAGAGGAATGTATAGAGGATTCTATCACTGGCTTTATCTGATTTTTCTGTTACTTCCATTTCCTCATTTATCTTATTTGTTTTTATAATAAAAATAAGAGTAAAGCTAACATTTACTAAATGTTACTGAATAATATATTTTGTTTTACATACAAAAATGAAGCTCAGAGTGAAATTAACTTTACCAAGGTGACCTGCCTCATTAATTGATAAAACCATATTTAAATTCAGCCTGATGCTAAAACTTACACCCTTAAACATTACATTACACTTTCTATGTTGAATGTGATGTTTTCTCAAATCTACCTTTTGAATTAAGTGGGGGTATGTGTGTGTGTATATATTTCCTTAATAGTTAGACACAAGTACTGAATAATTCAGGATGCTTTGAACAAATGTTTGGGTTCACCTCACAATCAATTGTGAAACATCCTAAAAACCTTATTTCCACCTATGTTTCTCTGACTTGAAAAGGGTAGATTTTTAGATATCATATCTCACGATTGACATTCGATGATCTATATGGTCATGAACTGAGAAGAAATAATGGTAGGGATAAAAGGATGAGTTTCAAAGAAGAGTAAACCCACTTTTTTTATTTTTAACTAAGAAAGGTCATATGCACAGAGATTAAGAGTGGAGACTTAAGAGCTAATCTACCTAGATTCAAATTCTGCCTCCACTATTTACAAATTCTATATTTAGTCAACTTATTCAACCCCTAGAAGGCTCAGATCTTTAAATATGAACTAAGCATAATAATAGTATGCAAGGTATAGGCTTGTGGTGAAGACTAAACAAGATACTCAATGCAATGTATTATTCCATTGCTTGACAAGTTGTAAGCCTTTAACCAAAAGATCAAAGTGAATACTATCAGTGATGGGTCATAGTGACATCATGTACTTACTGGTAAGAGCCACTGGAAGGGGTACAGACTTACTTATTTGTATTCTTGTGCAAAATGCATAATCTGATTTGAATCATAATGAAATAGCAATTATAAAAAAAATCCAAAATGAAGAATATTTGTTAAAATAACTGGTTAGTATTCTTAAAAAGTATCAAGGTCATGAAAGGGAAGACAAATTGAGGAACTATGCCAGATTAGAAGAAATTAGAAAGACATGACAACTAAATGCAATATAAGATTCTTAATTAGATTCTGGAACAGAAAAAGGACATCAATAGAAAAACTGGTGAAGTCTGAATTAAGTTTGAATTTCAGTTAGTAGTATCAAGCCAATGATAATTTCCTGGTTTTAATTATGTAAGATGTTAACAAGTGAAACATCTTACATAAGTGAATGTTATATGGGAAGCTAAGTGATTGTTGTATGGGAGAACTGGAGACTATTTTTGTAATGTTTTTGTAAGTCTAAATTTATTTTAAATTAAAAATTTATAATAGGAATAACAAAAATGGGGGTTCAATACTAAATTGCCTAGTCTGTGATGCTTATTTATAGCTATAAGACAGAATATCTTAGAATTTAATTCATAATGAACCAAATATATTCAAATATATTTTGTAGTTTACTTACCTTTATTTTGTTTAAAATTTTAAGATCTCTTATGGGTTGAATTGTGTCCCTCGAAAATTTCATATTTTTAAGTACTAACCCATAGTCCACCAAAATGTGACTGTAATTGGAGATAGAATCTTTAAAAAAAATTAGCAGTCATTAACCATTCCCTGTTAATAACACTCTTTTTTTTGTGACAGAGACAGAGGGACAGACAAACAGGAAGGGAGAGAGATTAGAAGCATCAAGTCTTTGTTGCTGCACCTTACTTGTTCATTGATTATTTCCTCATGTGTGCTTTAACCGTGGGGCTACAACAGATCGAGTGACCTCTTACTCAAGCCAGTGACCTTGAGTTTAAGCTGGTGAGCCTTGCTCAAACCAGAGGAGCCTACACTCAAGCCGGGAAGCATGGGGTTTTGAACCTGGTTCCTCTGTGTCCCAGTCTGATAGTCTATCCACTGTGCCACCGCCTGGTCAGGCCCTGCTAATAACATTTTGATAAATTTCAGGATGCTATTTTAATTTCTCACTCTATTGTAGTAAAATTTCACTTTCAAAATAAAATCATACCAATCTATGAGGTAATTTAATTATCAGAAGGTATCTGAGCCTTGGAAAAATATCAGATAGACCTTAAATTTCATATATAGCTAAGTGGTTTCCCAGTTTATATATTATGTTTCTAAATAACATAAGGAGTGTGGCATAGTGATCATACAGGTAGGCTCTGATATTGGAGAACCTAGTTGAGAAAAAAAACTTCCACTACTTACTAATTGTATATTTTGGCAGAGACCCTTATAGTTTCCTATAGATTCTATAACAAATTACCACCCATTTGTGTTTTTAAACAACAAAAAATTATTATTTCATTGTTGCAGAAGACCAGAGGTCTGGATCATTATAACTGTGAGGAAATCAAAGTATTGGCAGGATTGTGTGCCTTTCTGGAGGCTTTAAGTGATAATATCTTCTTTGACTCTTCTACTTTCTGGTGACAGTCACCATTCTTTGGCTGGGGCTACATCACTCAAATCTCAGCCTCCATGATCACATTGCATTCTTCTCTGTATGTTTCAAATATCTCTCTGCCTTCCTCTTATAAGGAAATTGGGATAGTATTTAGAGCCCACCTGGATAATCCAGGATAATATTCCCTTCTCAAGATCATCTACAAAGACCCTTTTTCCATCTGCAAAAACCTTTTTTTTTTTTGCAAAAAACCTGTTTCCACATTATGTAAACCTGACATTTGTGACAACATGTGTGAACCTGGAATATTGCATAAAAAATGTGTCTACTCAATTATTTACTTAATAATTTATTTATATAACTTTGGATTTATAGATATTAATTTTATACTTTGGAAAATAGTCCAGTGCTTTTTTTTTTTGCTCAAATTGTTCTAGTTTTTACCACTGAGTTTTCTTTCATTGGTTCCTGTGTTGATATGCCATCTTTCCACTCCTGGGTTTTTTTTGTTGTTGTTTTTTTGTTTGTTTTTTTATAGACTTCCTTTCTGGCACTATAAGATACTCTAAACTCAACTTACGTGTTTCCTTCTGTCATCCTAGAATCAGTCATTTTTTTTAAGAAGCCAATAAAAGAAACCAGGACACTAGGTGGTCTTGTTGCTTCTGAGGTGTCATTGTTTCTAGGCCTTCTCAGTGGACCAAACTTGGAAATATATCTGTTTACCCCAGCCCATACATTGACATGTATCAATAATTATTTTTTATTTATTTATTGATCAATATGTATGTTGTTAATCTAAACATGAGTTTATTCTGATGTCTCTAATTCTACTATTGTATCATATAATTCATTCTAACTTCCCCCTTTGGTTTATCTGTAGCATCCCATTTCAACACCATGAAACCTGATTTTCATCATCTGCCGTTCACTTATTTGTGTAATGCTAGGATAATCTGTACTGATTTTTGAATTGTTAACATGTACCTCTTCCCCCACACATCACTTTCCCCCCACCGCCAGGGAAGCAACTTAATCAGCTAGAGTATAGTACTGTGTCTTTTATCTTTAGTCTTAATATTCTCCACTCATTTATAAAGTTACTGAGGTCAAGTCCTTTCCACCCATCTCCTTCAGAGAAGTTGTTTTATAAATTTGGTAATACATTCAGATTTTGTCACATTTAGTATTTCATCCTAGAATCTGCTTAATTACTAAATGATGTTTTATGTGTCTGCATACGATAAGGCTTATTCCTTGTATTGTAAATTTCTGTGGATTTTGACAAATACATTATGTCATGTACCTACCACTACAATATTATAAAAAATAGGTTCATTCTTTGTTTCTAATTTTATATGTTATAAACAAATGTTATCCTTTTTCCTAAAATATAACTAATGAGAGTTATGGATCTAATACCTTTTACCTTAAGTGTTTTTTTTTAAGGTTTGCTTTTATGTAAAAATATATAAATTTTATGATTTACAGTTTCAAAAATGTTTTGTATATACTGTCTCAAATGAGTTTCTTTTTAATAAATGAGGTTTTATTCATTTATTGTTTTTTAAAGAGGAAGGGAGAGGGAGAGAGAGAGCAAAAAATCATGGATATGCTGCTCCACTTACTTACATATTTATTGATTGATTCTTGTATGTTCCCTGACCAGGGATTAAATCCACAAACTTGGTATATCCAGACAACACTCTAATAAACTATACTACCCAGCCAGGGCTGAAATGAGTCTTTAAGGAACACTAAGAATGAAGTAGAATAAGTCTTAATATCTCCATTACATAGAGGAGAGAATTGAGGCTTCAGAAAGTTTCAAAAGTTTTCAAAATTATACACTTGATAATCATAGAGACAGAGACGAAAATCACTGATCATTGTTATTATCATATTTGTAAAATTGTTTTCAGATGGTTCTTCTCCTTTCTTCATTATTGGATATGGTACCATTGTTGGGAGGGAGATATTTATTTGGATTTGGTCTCTATTGTCTTGTCTACTAACCTTTCCCTAACTTGTTTAACAGTTCTGTATTTGAAAGCTTATTTAAGTAGGTAAGATACCAACATAGCTTGGTGAAAATCAAGCCCTAAACAATTAATTTAGTGCAATTAAAATGAATGTCTATGAAATGGGAAATAGATTAACTTACTTGTTAGAGCACTGTGAAATTATAATATTAATATTTTATACTTGCTTTGTGATATTATCACAATAATTTTTGAATTTTTAGAGAGAAGTTGAGCATTCTAGCAAAGTTAATGTCCCCCCAAAATTGAAAAGAACTTGTTGTGGACCGGTAATGGCAAAAAGCCATTATAGATTCGAGGCTTGGCAGGGGGCTAAGTTCTCCCCCTTCCATCTCCATATTTGGCTTTGATGCTGAGTGTTTGCACCCACTCCACTTCCTTCCTTGGGTTGCAGGAAGCAATATACATGCCCTTCCTCTGACTCTTTGTTTGTTTTCAGATGTTTGTAAATTTCACTAATGTATCCTGTTTTTGCCTTGGGAGAGTTCCTGTCTTAGCCTTTGATGTGCAACTTTGTATCAGGGTCCTTGATTTGCATAGGTCCATATAATAAAGCGAACTGGGGTTGCGAGGCACTCAGATGCTGCCAGGCAGTTTGAGGAGTCCTTCCGGTCCCATCGGTTTTGTTCTGACAAAGTGTGTTTCCTTAATTCCGCACCGTTATTTGGAAGCTGTGCTGGTCCGCGGCAAGAACTGGAATAAAAAACCTGAGATTTTTAAAAGGATAAAAACAAAAATTAGAGCATATTACTTTACAGGGTTATAAAAGACATATTTGGATATAGTGTACCATAATTAATCCCTGCCCTACAATTTTACTTATAACAATTAAACTATATGTTTTTTAGTGACTCCAAAGATAGCTTTCTGAATTGAAGGAGCATTTTTATTGGTTGTCAAGTGTGTATTTAGTAGTGCTGTTTATTGGCTATTTTTATAGGCAATGTGAGGGTTGCATTTGTGTGGTTTCTTTGTAGTTTGGTGAGATCTGAACATCAGTTTAGCCAACGGACTGTGAGTGGATGTAACAAGCCTCATTTCTAATTCCAACATTTGATTTCTGTGTGAAACCCATAAACATTTCTTTTTCTGCTGTCATGGTGGTTAGCAAAATTTAAGAAAGTAGTTGCTTTGTAAACTCTGATTATGATGATAAGATCTTACCTGTGGTTTTATGATCATTTTGTAGTGTAAATTATAAATAAACCTTTGCTGTTTTAAACCTATGTTCCTACAACATAATCCAGGTGCTTTTGACTGATAAACATTGCAAATATATAAGCAACATACTCACCAATTACAGAACATGTTTATTGATTCCTTCCTTCCTTTTTTCTTTCTATCTTCCTTCCTTCCTTCCTTCCTTCCTTCCTTCCTTCCTTCCTTCCTTCCTTCCAGTCATCCACCCATACACTTTTTCTATATCAGAAGACACTGTGTTAGACTATAATTTGCAAAGGTCAAAAGATAGGGTTGCTGTTCTCAAGTAGCTCATAGTTTGGTGGGAGAAGAATTCAAGTAAACAAATAAATTAAACCTAACATGAAATTAAAAAAACAAAACAAAACAAAAGTCTCTCTATGCAAAGTGTTATGGAAACACAGATTAGGGAATGATGGAACCAGGATAAAGAAAATGTTCTCTGAGAATAAGGCATTTTAATTATGTCTTAAGAAATGAAGAAGATTTTTCCAAGTGAATATAGATAGGAAAAAGTATTCTAATCCATGAGTATGAAAGATCATGTATTAAAGATAGAAAAATATAATTAAAAGAAAGAATAGCATTATTTCCTTCTAGCATTATGAACAGTTTTATAATTCAAAGCTAGAGTTTATATTGATACCTTGACTGACTTGCAAGATAAAACACTTGATGATGTATTTTATATTTGTATATTCATGCTTACACACATATACATGAAAGTAAGCAATTTAATTTTTGTGGCACTCATGTGACATGGATTTATGTCATTACTCCTGACTCTTTCCCTCTCTGCTATTACTAAAACCTTTACAGTATTAGGAAAGGGTCTCAATTTTGTTCAACTTTATATGAATTGCCACTGTTTCTCACTGAGCCAACCCACAGTAAGACACAGCAGTTGAATGTATAAGCATTCCTGATCCTCAAAAAAATATGTCATCTGATGTCACTATTAGATTATGAAATCTTTAAAAGTCTTTGAGATCTTTTCTTTGATTGAATTTTTGAAACATGTACTTTATGTTTTGATTTTTTTTACTTGACTTACTGAAATACCTTCCTCTCAAAATAGTTCCTCAGTGCACTGTTCCAGTGCTCCTTTCTCATTTGATGTCAGGAGTTAAAACCAGAAGTGTCAATTCTGATAATAAAAAATGTCTTTTACTCAGTTTGTATTGAATCTCACAAACATATTTAGAAACTAAAGTTTGAAGGAGAACATGTGACTTTATGCTAAAAATTGTGCATTTATTACCCTCTGCTTTATGTTGACAGAGTTTTACTTATTTTTATTTTTAATTTTTTAAAAAATATTTCCATTGAGAGAAGGGTGGGAGAGAAAGATAACGCAGCATTACCTCATTGTTCCATTCACTTGTGAACTCATTGATTGCTTCCCTGACTTGCACTGACCAGAGATCAAACTTGTGACCTTAGTGCAACAAGAAGACACTTTATTCACTGAGCCATTGGCCAAGGCCAGATATTA